>NW_027457278.1:0-144122 GCF_040206685.1 Ascaphus truei | reverse complement strand
AGGGGGGGGAGAGAAAGAGAGGGGGGGAGAGAAAGAGAGGGGGGGAGAGAGAAAGAGAGGGGGGGAGAGAGAAAGAGAGAGGGGGAGAGAGAAAGAGGGGGAAGAGAGAAAGAGAGGGGGGGAAGAGAGAAAGAGAGGGGGGGGAAGAGAGAAAGAGAGGGGGGGAAGAGAGAAAGAGAGGGGGGGGATAGAGAAAGAGAGGGGGGAGAGAGAAAGAGAGGGGGAGAGAGAAAGAGAGGGGGGAGAGAGAGGGGGGAGAGAGAAAGAGTGGGAGAGAGAAAGAGAGAGGGGGAGAGAAAGAGAGGGGGGAGAGAGAAAGAGAGGGGGAGAGAGAAAGAGGGGGGATAGAAAGAGAGGGGGGATAGAAAGAGAGGGGGGAGAGAGAAAGAGGGGGGGGAGAGAGAAAGAGGGGGGGGAGAGAGAAAGAGAGGGGGCGAGAGAGAAAGAGAGAGGGGGCGAGAGAAAGAGAGAGGGGAGAGAGAAAGAGAGAGGGGGGGAGAGAAAGAGAGAGGGGGGGAGAGAAAGAGAGAGGGGGGGAGAGAAAGAGAGAGGGGGGAGAGAAAGAGAGAGGGGGAGAGAAAGAGAGAGGGGGGGAGAGAAAGAGAGAGGGGGGATAGAAAGAGAGAGGGGGGGAGAGAAAGAGAGAGGGGGGATAGAAAGAGAGAGGGGGGGATAGAAAGAGAGAGGGGAGATAGAAAGAGAGGGGGGGAGAGAGAAAGAGAGGGGGGAGAAAGAGAGACGGGGGGGGAGAGAAAGAGAGAGGGGGGGAGAGAAAGAGAGAGGGGGGGAGAGAAAGAGAGAGGGGGGGAGAGAAAGAGAGAGGGGGGAGAGAAAGAGAGAGGGGGGAGAGAAAGAGAGAGGGGGGAGAGAGAAAGAGAGGGGGGAAAGAGAAAGAGAGGGGGGAAAGAGAGGGGGAGAGAAAGAGAGGGGAGAGAGAAAGAGAGGGGGGGAGAGAGAAAGAGAGGGGGGAGAGAGAAAGAGAGGGGGGAGAGAAAGAGAAGGGGGGGAGAGAAAGAGAAGGGGGGGAGAGAAAGAGGAGAGGGGGAGAGAAAGAGAAGGGGGGAGAGAAAGAGAAGAGGGGGGAGAGAAGAGAAGGGGGGAGAGAGAGAGAGGGGGGGAGAGAGAAAGAGAGGGGGGGAGAGAGAAAGAGAGGGGGGAGAGAGAAGAGAGGGGAGAGAGAAAGAGAGGGGGGGAGAGAAAGAGAGGGGGGGAGAGAAAGAGAGGGGGGGAGAGAGAAGAGAGGGGGGGAGAGAGAAAGAGAGGGGGGGGAGAGAAAGAGAGGGGGGGAGAGAGAAAGAGGGGGGAAGAGAGAAGAGAGGGGGGGAGAGAGAAAGAGAGGGGGGGAGAGAGAAGAGAGGGGGGAGAGAGAAAGAGAGGGGGAGAGAGAAGAGAGGGGTGAAGAGGGGGGAGAGAGAAGAGAGGGAGAGAGAAAGAGAGAGGGGGAGAGAAGAGAGGGGGGAGAGAAAGAGGGGGGAAGAGAAGAGGGGGGAGAAGAGAGGGGGGAGAGATAGAGAGGGGGAGGAGAGAGAAAGGGGGGGAGGAGAGAGAAAGGGGGGGAGGAGGAGAAGGGGAGAGGAGAGGGGGGGAGAGGAGGAGAGGGATACAGGGACACCCCGTTAGAGTTGCACGCGGGATACAGGACGCCCCGTTAGAGTTGCACGCGGGATACAGGACACCCCGTTAGAGTTGCACGTGGGATACAGGACGCCCCGTTAGAGTTGCACGCGGGATACGGGACACCCCGTTAGAGTTGCACGCGGGATACAGGACACCCCGTTAGAGTTGCACGCGGGATACAGGACACCCCGTTAGAATAGCACGCGGGATACAGGACGCCCCGTTAGAATTGCACGCGGGATACAGGACACCCCGTTACCATTGCACGCGGGATACAGGACACCCCGTTACCATTGCACGCGGGATACGGGACGCCCCGTTAGAGTTGCACGCGGGATACAGGACGCCCCGTTAGAGTTGCACGCGGGATACAGGACGCCCCGTTAGAGTTGCACGCGGGATACAGGACACCCCGTTACCATTGCACGCGGGATACAGGACACCCCGTTAGAGTTGCACGCGGGATACAGGACACCCCGTTAGAATTGCACGCGGGATACAGGACACCCCGTTAGTCGCACGCGGGATACAGGACGCCCCGTTAGATATACAGGACGCCCCGTTAGAGTTGCACGCGGGATACAGGACACCCCGTTAGAGTTGCACGCGGGATACAGGACACCCCGTTACCATTGCACGCGGGATACAGGACACCCGTTAGAGTTGCACGCGGGATACAGGACGCCCCGTTAGAGTTGCACGCGGGATACAGGACACCCCGTTAGAGTTGCACGCGGGATACAGGACACCCCGTTAGAGTTGCACGCGGGATACGGGACGCCCCGTTAGAATTGCACGCGGGACACAGGACGCCCCGTTAGAGTTGCACGCGGGGATACAGGACGCCCGTTAGAGTTGCACGCGGGACACAGGACGCCCCGTTAGAGTTGCACGCGGGATACAGGACACCCCGTTAGAGTTGCACGCGGGATACAGGACACCCCGTTAGTCGCACGCGGGGATACAGGACACCCCGTTAGAGTTGCACGCGGGATACAGGACACCCCGTTAGAATTGCACGCGGGATACAGGACACCCCGTTAGAATAGCACGCGGGATACAGGACACCCCGTTAGAGTTGCACACGGGATACAGGACGCCCCGTTAGAGTTGCACGCGGGATACAGGACACCCCGTTAGAGTTGCACGCGGGATACAGGACACCCCGTTAGAATTGCACGCGGGATACAGGACACCCCGTTAGAATCGCACGCGGGATACAGGACGCCCCATTAGAGTTGCACGCGGGATACAGGACGCCCCGTTAAAGTTGCACGCGGGATACAGGACACCCCGTTAGTCGCACGCGGGATACAGGACACCCCGTTAGAATTGCACGCGGGACACAGGACACCCCGTTAGAATTGCACGCGGGATACGGGACGCCCCGTTAGAGTTGCACGCGGGATACAGGACACCCCGTTAGAGTTGCACGCGGGATACAGGACACCCCGTTTAGAGTTGCACGCGGGATACAGGACGCCCCGTTAGAGTTGCACGCGGGATACAGGACACCCCGTTAGAATTGCACGCGGGATACAGGACACCCAGTTAGTCGCACGCGGGATACAGGACGCCCCGTTAGAATTGCACGCGGGATACGGGACGCCCCCGTTAGAGTTGCACGCGGGATACAGGACGCCCCGTTAGAATTGCACGCGGAGATACAGGACACCCCGTTAGAATTGCACGCGAGATACAGGACGCCCCGTTAGAGTTGCACGCGGGATACAGGACACCCCGTTAGAATCGCACGCGGGATACAGGACGCCCCGTTAGAGTTGCACGCGGGACACAGGACGCCCCGTTAGAACTGCACGCGGGACACAGGACGCCCCGTTAGAGTTGCACGCGGGATACAGGACGCCCCGTTAGAGTTGCACGCGGGATACAGGACACCCCGTTAGAGTTGCACGCGGGATACAGGACACCCCCGTTACCATTGCACGCGGGATACAGGACACCCCGTTAGTTGCACGCGGGATACAGGACACCCCGTTACCATTGCACGCGGGACACAGGACGCCCCGTTAGAGTTGCACGCAGGGATACAGGACGCCCCGTTAGAGTTGCACGCGGGACACAGGACACCCCATTACCATTGCACGCGGGATACAGGACACCCCGTTACCATTGCACGCGGGACACAGGACGCCCCGTTAGAATTGCACGCGGGATACGGGACACCCCCGTTAGCGTTGCACGCGGGATACAGGACACCCCGTTAGAGTTGCACGCGGGACACAGGACGCCCCGTTAGAGTTGCACGCGGGATACGGGACGCCCCGTTAGAATTGCACGCGGGATACAGGACGCCCCGTTAGAATTGCACGCGAGATACAGGACGCCCCCGTTAGAATTGCACGCGGGATACAGGACACCCCGTTAGAGTTGCACGCGGGATACAGGACACCCCGTTAGAATCGCACGCGGGATACAGGACGCCCCGTTAGTCGCACGCGGGATACAGGACACCCCGTTAGAATAGCACGCGGGACACAGGACACCCCGTTAGAGTTGCACGCGGGATACAGGACGCCCCGTTAGAATTGCACGCGGGATACGGGACACCCCGTTAGAATCGCACGCGGGATACAGGACACCCCGTTAGAATAGCACGCGGGATACAGGACACCCCGTTAGAATTGCACGCGGGATACAGGACGCCCCGTTAGAATTGCACGCGGGATACAGGACACCCCGTTAGCGTTGCACGCGGGATACAGGACGCCCCGTTAGAATTGCACGCGGGATACAGGACGCCGCCCGTTAGAGTTGCACGCGGGATACAGGACGCCCCGTTAGCGTTGCACGCGGGATACAGGACGCCCCCGTTAGAATTGCACGCGGGATACAGGACGCCCCGTTAGAGTTGCACGCGGTATACAGGACGCCCCGTTAGAATAGCACGCGGGACACAGGACACCCCGTTAGAATTGCACGCGGGATACAGGACGCCCCGTTAGAGTTGCACGCGGGATACAGGACACCCCGTAAAGGTTGCACGCGGGACACAGGACACCCCGTTAGAATAGCACGCGGGGACACATGACGCCCCGTTAGAATTGCACGCGGGACACAGGACGCCCCGTTAGCGTTGCACGCGGGATACAGGACACCCCGTTAGAATCGCACGCGGGATACAGGACACCCCGTTAGAGTTGCACGCGGGACACAGGACACCCCGTTAGAGTTGCACGCGGGATACAGGACGCCCCGTTAGAGTTGCACGCGGGATACAGGACGCCCCGTTAGAGTTGCACGCGGGATACAGGACGCCCCGTTACCATTACACGCGGGAAAAAGGACACCCCGTTAGAGTTGCACGCGGGATACAGGACACCCCGTTAGAATTGCACGCGGGATACAGGACACCCCGTTACCATTGCACGCGGGACACAGGACACCCCGTTAGAGTTGCACGCGGGACACAGGACACCCCGTTAGAGTTGCACGCGGGATACGGGACGCCCCGTTAGAATTGCACGCGGGATACGGGACGCCCCGTTAGAGTCGCACGCGAGATACAGGATGCCCCGTTAGAATTGCACGCGGGACACAGGACACCCCGTTAGAGTTGCACGCGGGACACAGGACACCCCGTTAGAGTTGCACGCGGGATACGGGACACCCCGTTAGAATTGCACGCGGGATACAGGACGCCCCGTTAGAATCGCACGCGGGATACAGGACGCCCCGTTAGAATTGCACGCGGGATACAGGACGCCCCGTTAGAATCGCACGTGGGATACAGGACGCCCCGTTAGAATTGCACGCGGGATACAGGACACCCCGTTAGAATTGCACGCGGGATACGGGACGCCCCGTTAGAGTTGCACGCGGGATACGGGACACCCCGTTAGAATTGCACGCGGGATACAGGACACCCCGTTAGAATTGCACACGGGATACAGGACGCCCCGTTAGAATCGCACGCGGGATACAGGACGCCCCGTTAGAATCGCACGCGGGATACAGGACGCCCCGTTAGAATTGCACGCGGGATACAGGACGCCCCGTTAGAATTGCACGAGGGATACAGGACGCCCCGTTAGAATTGCACGCGGGATACGGGACACCCCGTTAGAATTGCACGCGGGATACGGGACACCCCGTTAGAATAGCACGCGGGATACAGGACGCCCCGTTAGAGTTGCACGCGGGATACAGGACGCCCCGTTAGAGTTGCACGCGGGATACAGGACGCCCCGTTAGAGTCGCACGCGGGATACAGGACGCCCGTTAGAGTTGCACGCGGGATACAGGACACCCCGTTAGAATTGCACGCGGGATACGGGACACCCCGTTAGAATTGCACGCGGGATACAGGACGCCCCGTTAGAATTGCACGCGGGATACAGGACGCCCCGTTAGAATCGCACGCGGGATACAGGACGCCCCGTTAGAATTGCACGCAGGATACAGGACGCCCCGTTAGAATTGCACGCGGGATACGGGACAGCCCGTTAGAATTGCACGCGGGATACAGGACACCCCGTTAGAATTGCACGCGGGATACAGGACGCCCCGTTAGAATTGCACGCGGGATACAGGACGCCCCGTTAGAATCGCACGCGGGATACGGGACACCCCGTTAGAATTGCACGCGGGATACGGGACACCCCGTTAGAATAGCACGCGGGATACAGGACGCCCCGTTAGAGTTGCACGCGGGATACAGGACGCCCGTTAGAGTTGCACGCAGGATACAGGACACCCCGTTAGAATTGCACGCGGGATACAGGACACCCCGTTACCATTGCACGCGGGATACAGGACACCCCGTTAGAGTTGCACGCGGGACACAGGACGCCCCGTTAGAGTTGCACGCGGGATACAGGACACCCCGTTACCATTGCACGCGGGACACAGGACACCCCGTTAGAGTTGCACGCGGGACACAGGACACCCCGTTAGAGTTGCACGCGGGATACGGGACGCCCCGTTAGAATTGCACGCGGGATACGGGACGCCCCGTTAGAGTCGCACGCGAGATACAGGATGCCCCGTTAGAATTGCACGCGGGACACAGGACACCCCGTTAGAGTTGCACGCGGGACACAGGACACCCCGTTAGAGTTGCACGCGGGATACGGGACACCCCGTTAGAATTGCACGCGGGATACAGGACGCCCCGTTAGAATCGCACGCGGGATACAGGACGCCCCGTTAGAATTGCACGCGGGATACAGGACGCCCCGTTAGAATCGCACGTGGGATACAGGACGCCCCGTTAGAATTGCACGCGGGATACAGGACACCCCGTTAGAATTGCACGCGGGATACGGGACGCCCCGTTAGAGTTGCACGCGGGATACGGGACACCCCGTTAGAATAGCACGCGGGATACAGGACGCCCCGTTAGAGTTGCACGCGGGATACAGGACGCCCCGTTAGAGTTGCACGCGGGATACAGGACGCCCCGTTAGAGTCGCACGCGGGATACAGGACGCCCGTTAGAGTTGCACGCGGGATACAGGACACCCCGTTAGAATTGCACGCGGGATACGGGACACCCCGTTAGAATTGCACGCGGGATACAGGACGCCCCGTTAGAATTGCACGCGGGATACAGGACGCCCCGTTAGAATCGCACGCGGGATACAGGACGCCCCGTTAGAATTGCACGCAGGATACAGGACGCCCCGTTAGAATTGCACGCGGGATACGGGACAGCCCGTTAGAATTGCACGCGGGATACAGGACACCCCGTTAGAATTGCACGCGGGATACAGGACGCCCCGTTAGAATTGCACGCGGGATACAGGACGCCCCGTTAGAATCGCACGCGGGATACGGGACACCCCGTTAGAATTGCACGCGGGATACGGGACACCCCGTTAGAATAGCACGCGGGATACAGGACGCCCCGTTAGAGTTGCACGCGGGATACAGGACGCCCGTTAGAGTTGCACGCAGGATACAGGACACCCCGTTAGAATTGCACGCGGGATACAGGACACCCCGTTACCATTGCACGCGGGATACAGGACACCCCGTTAGAGTTGCACGCGGGATACAGGACGCCCCGTTAGAATTGCACGCGGGATACAGGACGCCCCGTTAGAGTTGCACGCGGGACACAGGACACCCCGTTAGAATAGCACGCGGGATACAGGACGCCCCGTTAGAGTTGCACGCGGGACACAGGACACCCCGTTAGAATAGCACGCGGGATACAGGACGCCCCGTTAGAATTGCACGCGGGATACAGGACACCCCGTTAGAGTTGCACGCGGGATACAGGACACCCCGTTAGAGTTGCACGCGGGATACAGGACGCCCCGTTAGAGTTGCACGCGGGATACAGGACGCCCCGTTAGAGTTGCACGCGGGATACAGGACGCCCCGTTAGAGTTGCACGCGGGATACAGGACGCCCCGTTAGAGTTGCACGCGGGATACAGGACACCCCGTTAGAATTGCACGCGGGATACAGGACACCCCGTTACCATTGCACGCGGGACACAGGACACCCCGTTAGAGTTGCACGCGGGATACGGGACGCCCCGTTAGAATTGCACGCGGGATACGGGACGCCCCGTTAGAGTCGCACGCGAGATACAGGACGCCCCGTTAGAGTTGCACGCGGGACACAGGACACCCCGTTACCATTGCACGCGGGACACAGGACACCCCGTTAGAGTTGCACGCGGGATACGGGACGCCCCGTTAGAATTGCACGCGGGATACGGGACGCCCCGTTAGAATTGCACGCGGGATACAGGACACCCCCGTTAGAGTCGCACGCGAGATACAGGATGCCCCGTTAGAATTTCACGCGGACACAGGACGCCCCGTTAGAGTTGCACGCGGGATACAGGACACCCCGTTAGAATTGCACGCGGGATACAGGACGCCCCGTTAGAGTTGCACGCGGGATACAGGACACCCCGTTAGAGTTGCACGCGGGATACAGGACGCCCCGTTAGAGTTGCACGCGGGATACAGGACACCCCGTTAGAATTGCACGCGGGATACAGGACGCCCCGTTAGAGTTGCACGCGGGATACAGGACACCCCGTTAGAGTTGCACGCGGGATACAGGACGCCCCGTTAGAGTCGCACGCGGGATACAGGACACCCCGTTAGAATTTCACGCGGGATACAGGACGCCCCGTTAGAGTTGCACGCGGGATACAGGACGCCCCGTTAGAGTTGCACGCGGGACATCAGGACACCCCGTTAGAATCGCACGCGGGATACAGGACACCCCGTTAGAGTTGCACGCGGGATACGGACTCCCCGTTAGAATTGCACGCGGGATACAGGACGCCCCGTTAGAGTTGCACGCGGGATACGGGACACCCCGTTAGAATTGCACACGGGATACAGGACGCCCCGTTAGAATCGCACGCGGGATACAGGACGCCCCGTTAGAATTGCACGCGGGATACAGGACGCCCCGTTAGAATCGCACGCGGGATACAGGACGCCCCGTTAGAATTGCACGCGGGATACAGGACACCCCGTTAGAATTGCACGCGGGATACAGGACGCCCCGTTAGAGTTGCACGCGGGATACGGGACACCCCGTTAGAATTGCACGCGGGATACAGGACACCCCGTTAGAATTGCACGCGGGATACAGGACGCCCCGTTAGAATCGCACGCGGGATACAGGACGCCCCGTTAGAATTGCACGCGGGATACAGGACACCCCGTTAGAATAGCACGCGGGATACAGGACACCCCGTTAGAATTGCACGCGGGATACAGGACACCCCGTTACCATTGCACGCGGGATACAGGACACCCCGTTAGAGTTGCACGCGGGACACAGGACGCCCCGTTAGAGTTGCACGCGGGATACAGGACGCCACCGTTAGAATAGCACGCGGGATACAGGACGCCTAGTCGCACGCGGGATACAGGACACCCCGTTAGAGTTGCACAGCGGGATACAGGACGCCCCGTTAGATTGCCTATTGCACGCGGGATACAGGACGCCCCGTTAGAGTTGCACGCGGGACACAGGACACCCCGTTAGAATAGCACGCGGGATACAGGACGCCCCGTTAGAGTTGCACGCGGGACACAGGACACCCCGTTAGAATAGCACGCGGGATACAGGACGCCCCGTTAGAGTTGCACGCGGGATACAGGACACCCCGTTAGAGTTGCACGCGGGATACAGGACACCCCGTTAGAGTTGCACGCGGGATACAGGACACCCCGTTAGAGTTGCACGCGGGATACAGGACACCCCGTTAGAGTTGCACGCGGGACACAGGACACCCCCGTTAGAGTTGCACGCGGGATACAGGACACCCCCGTTAGAGTTGCACGCGGGATACAGGACGCCCCGTTAGAGTTGCACGCGGGAAAAAGGACACCCGTTAGAGTTGCACGCGGGATACAGGACACCCCGTTACCATTGCACGCGGGACACAGGACACCCCGTTAGAGTTGCACGCGGGACACGGGACACCCCGTTAGAGTTGCACGCGGGATACAGGACACCCCGTTAGAATTGCACGCGGGATACAGGACGCCCCGTTAGAGTTGCACGCGGGATACAGGACACCCCGTTAGAGTTGCACGCGGGATACAGGGACGCCCCGTTAGAGTCGCACGCGGGATACAGGACACCCCGTTAGAATTGCACGCGGGATACAGACGCCCCGTTAGAGTTGCACGCGGGATACAGGACGCCCCGTTAGAGTTGCACGCGGGATACAGGACGCCCCGTTAGAATTGCACGCGGGATACAGGACGCCCCGTTAGAGTTGCACGCGGGATACAGGACGCCCCGTTAGAGTTGCACGCGGGACACAGGACACCCCGTTAGAATCGCACGCGGGATACAGGACACCCCGTTAGAGTTGCACGCGGGATACGGGACGCCCCGTTAGAATTGCACGCGGGATACGGGACGCCCCGTTAGAGTTGCACGCGGGATAACGGGACGCCCCGTTAGAATTGCACGCGGGATACGGGACGCCCCGTTAGAGTTGCACGCGGGATACGGGACGCCCCGTTAGAATCGCACGCGGGATACGGGACGCCCCGTTAGAATCGCAGGCGGGATACAGGACGCCCCGTTAGAATAGCACGCGGGATACAGGACGCCCCGTTAGAATCGCACGCGGGATACAGGACGCCCCGTTACAATCGCACGCGGGATACAGGACGCCCCGTTAGAATTGCACGCGGGATACAGGACGCCCCGTTAGAGTTGCACGCGGGATACAGGACGCCCCGTTAGAATTGCACGCGGGATACAGGACACCCCGTTAGAGTTGCACGCGGGATACAGGACGCCCCGTTAGAGTTGCACGCGGGATACAGGACGCCCCGTTAGAATTGCACGCGGGACACAGGACACCCCGTTAGAATCGCACGCGGGACACAGGACACCCCGTTAGAATCGCACGCGGGATACAGGACACCCCGTTAGAGTTGCACGCGGGACACAGGACGCCCCGTTAGAGTCGCACGCGGGATACAGGACACCCCGTTAGAGTTGCACGCGGGATACAGGACACCCCGTTAGAGTTGCACGCGGGATACAGGACGCCCCGTTAGAGTTGCACGCGGGATACAGGACACCCCGTTAGAATCGCACGCGGGATACGGGACGCCCCGTTAGAATCGCACGCGGGATACAGGACACCCCGTTAGAATTGCACGCGGGATACAGGACGCCCCGTTAGAGTTGCACGCGGGATACAGGACGCCCCGTTAGAGTTGCACGCGGGATACAGGACGCCCCGTTAGAGTTGCACGCGGGATACGGGACACCCCGTTAGAGTTGCACGCGGGATACAGGACGCCCCGTTAGTCGCACGCGGGATACAGGACACCCCGTTAGAGTTGCATGCGGGATACAGGACGCCCCGTTAGAGTTGCACGCGGGATACAGGACGCCCCGTTAGAGTTGCACGCGGGATACAGGACACCCCGTTAGAGTCGCACGCGGGATACAGGACACCCCGTTAGAATAGCACGCGGGATACAGGACACCCCGTTAGAATCGCACGCGGGATACAGGACACCCCGTTAGAGTTGCACGCGGGATACAGGACACCCCGTTAGAGTCGCACTCGGGATACAGGACGCCCCGTTAGAGTCGCACGCGGGATACAGGACGCCCCGTTAGAGTTGCACGCGGGACACAGAACACCCCGTTAGAGTCGCACGCGGGATACAGGACACCCCGTTAGAGTTGCACGCGGGATACAGGACGCCCCGTTAGAGTTGCACGCGGGATACAGGACACCCCGTTAGAGTTGCACGCGGGATACAGGACACCCCGTTAGAGTTGCACGCGGGATACAGGACACCCCGTTAGAATTGCACGCGGAATACAGGACGCCCCGTTAGTCGCACGCGGGATACAGGACACCCCGTTAGAGTTGCACGCGGGATACAGGACGCCCCGTTAGAATTGCACGCGGGACACAGGACGCCCCGTTACCATTGCACGCGGGATACAGGACACCCCGTTAGAGTTGCACGCGGGATACGGGACACCCCGTTAGAGTTGCACGCGGGATACGGGACACCCCGTTAGAATCGCACGCGGGATACAGGACGCCCCGTTAGAGTTGCACGCGGGATACAGGACGCCCCGTTAGAGTTGCACGCGGGATACAGGACACCCCGTTAGAATCGCACGCGGGATACAGGACGCCCCGTTAGAGTTGCACGCGGGATACGGGACGCCCCGTTAGAATTGCACGCGGGATACAGGACACCCCGTTAGAGTTGCACGCGGGATACAGGACGCCCCGTTAGAATTGCACGCGGGACACAGGACGCCCCGTTAGAATTGCACGCGGGATACAGGACACCCCGTTAGAGTTGCACGCGGGATACAGGACACCCCGTTAGAGTTGCACGCGGGATACAGGACGCCCCGTTATTGTTGCACGCGGGATACAGGACACCCCGTTAGAATTGCACGCGGGACACAGGACGCCCCGTTATTGTTGCACGCGGGATACAGGACGCCCCGTTAGAGTTGCACGCGGGACACAGGACGCCCCGTTAGAACTGCACGCGGGACACAGGACGCCCCGTTAGAATTGCACGCGGGACACAGGACGCCCCGTTATTGTTGCACGCGGGATACAGGACACCCCGTTAGAATTGCACGCGGGACACAGGACACCCCGTTAGAGTTGCACGCGGGACACAGGACGCCCCGTTAGAATAGCACGCGGGATACAGGACACCCCGTTAGAACTGCACGCGGGACACAGGACGCCCCGTTAGAATTGCACGCGGGACACAGGACGCCCCGTTAGAACTGCACGCGGGACACAGGACGCCCCGTTAGAATTGCACGCGGGACACAGGACGCCCCGTTATTGTTGCACGCGGGATACAGGACACCCCGTTAGAATTGCACGCGGGACACAGGACACCCCGTTAGAGTTGCACGCGGGACACAGGACGCCCCGTTAGAATAGCACGCGGGATACAGGACACCCCGTTATTGTTGCACGCGGGATACAGGACACCCCGTTAGAATTGCACGCGGGACACAGGACACCCCGTTAGAGTTGCACGCGGGACACAGGACGCCCCGTTAGAATAGCACGCGGGATACAGGACACCCCGTTATTGTTGCACGCGGGATACAGGACGCCCCGTTAGAGTTGCACGCGGGACACAGGACACCCCGTTAGAACTGCACGCGGGACACAGGACGCCCCGTTAGAATTGCACGCGGGACACAGGACGCCCCATTAGAATTGCACGCGAGATACAGGACACCCCGATAGAACTGCACGCGGGATACAGGACACCCCGTTAGAGTTGCACGCGGGATACAGGACGCCCCGTTAGAGTTGCACGCGGGACACAGGACACCCCGTTAGAATTGCACGCGGGATACAGGACACCCCGTTAGAGTTGCACGCGGGATACAGGACGCCCCGTTAGAATTGCACGCGGGACACAGGACACCCCGTTATTGTTGCACGCGGGATACAGGACACCCCGTTAGAATTGCACGCGGGACACAGGACGCCCCGTTAGAATCGCACGCGGGATACAGGACACCCCGTTACCATTGCACGCGGGATACAGGACGCCCCGTTAGAGTTGCACGCGGGATACAGGACACCCCGTTAGAGTTGCACGCGGGATACAGGACACCCCGTTACCATTGCACGCGGGATACAGGACACCCCGTTAGAATTGCACGCGGGACACAGGACGCCCCGTTAGAGTTGCACGCGGGATACAGGACGCCCCGTTAGAGTTGCACGCGGGATACAGGACGCCCCGTTAGAATTGCACGCGGGATACAGGACGCCCCGTTAGAGTTGCACGCGGGATACAGGACGCCCCGTTAGAGTTGCACGCGGGACACAGGACACCCCGTTAGAATCGCACGCGGGATACAGGACACCCCGTTAGAGTTGCACGCGGGATACGGGACGCCCCGTTAGAATTGCACGCGGGATACGGGACGCCCCGTTAGAATTGCACGCGGGATACGGGACGCCCCGTTAGAGTTGCACGCGGGATACGGGACACCCCGTTAGAATCGCACGCGGGATACAGGACGCCCCGTTAGAATCGCAGGCGGGATACAGGACGCCCCGTTAGAATAGCACGCGGGATACAGGACGCCCCGTTAGAATCGCACGCGGGATACAGGACGCCCCGTTACAATCGCACGCGGGATACAGGACACCCCGTTAGAATTGCACGCGGGATACAGGACGCCCCGTTAGAGTTGCACGCGGGATACAGGACGCCCCGTTAGAATTGCACGCGGGATACAGGACACCCCGTTAGAGTTGCACGCGGGATACAGGACGCCCCGTTAGAATTGCACGCGGGATACAGGACGCCCCGTTAGAGTTGCACGCGGGATACAGGACGCCCCGTTAGAGTTGCACGCGGGACACAGGACACCCCGTTAGAATCGCACGCGGGATACAGGACACCCCGTTAGAGTTGCACGCGGGATACGGGACGCCCCGTTAGAATTGCACGCGGGATACGGGACGCCCCGTTAGAATTGCACGCGGGATACGGGACGCCCCGTTAGAGTTGCACGCGGGATACGGGACACCCCGTTAGAATCGCACGCGGGATACAGGACGCCCCGTTAGAATCGCAGGCGGGATACAGGACGCCCCGTTAGAATAGCACGCGGGATACAGGACGCCCCGTTAGAATCGCACGCGGGATACAGGACGCCCCCGTTACAATCGCACGCGGGATACAGGACACCCCGTTAGAATTGCACGCGGGATACAGGACGCCCCGTTAGAGTTTGCACGCGGGATACAGGACGCCCCGTTAGAATTGCACGCGGGATACAGGACACCCCGTTAGAGTTGCACGCGGGATACAGGACGCCCCGTTAGAGTTGCACGCGGGATACAGGACGCCCCGTTAGAATTGCACGCGGGACACAGGACACCCCGTTAGAATCGCACGCGGGACACAGGACACCCCGTTAGAATCGCACGCGGGATACAGGACACCCCGTTAGAGTTGCACGCGGGACACAGGACGCCCCGTTAGAGTCGCACGCGGGATACAGGACACCCCGTTAGAGTTGCACGCGGGATACAGGACACCCCGTTAGAGTTGCACGCGGGATACAGGACGCCCCGTTAGAGTTGCACGCGGGATACAGGACACCCCGTTAGAATCGCACGCGGGATACGGGACGCCCCGTTAGAATCGCACGCGGGATACAGGACACCCCGTTAGAATTGCACGCGGGATACAGGACGCCCCGTTAGAGTTGCACGCGGGATACAGGACGCCCCGTTAGAGTTGCACGCGGGATACAGGACGCCCCGTTAGAGTTGCACGCGGGATACGGGACACCCCGTTAGAGTTGCACGCGGGATACAGGACGCCCCGTTAGTCGCACGCGGGATACAGGACACCCCGTTAGAGTTGCATGCGGGATACAGGACGCCCCGTTAGAGTTGCACGCGGGATACAGGACGCCCCGTTAGAGTTGCACGCGGGATACAGGACACCCCGTTAGAGTCGCACGCGGGATACAGGACACCCCGTTAGAATAGCACGCGGGATACAGGACACCCCGTTAGAATCGCACGCGGGATACAGGACACCCCGTTAGAGTTGCACGCGGGATACAGGACACCCCGTTAGAGTCGCACTCGGGATACAGGACGCCCCGTTAAGAGTCGCACGCGGGATACAGGACGCCCCGTTAGAGTTGCACGCGGGACACAGAACACCCCGTTAGAGTCGCACGCGGGATACAGGACACCCCGTTAGAGTTGCACGCGGGATACAGGACGCCCCGTTAGAGTTGCACGCGGGATACAGGACACCCCGTTAGAGTTGCACGCGGGATACAGGACACCCCGTTAGAGTTGCACGCGGGATACAGGACACCCCGTTAGAATTGCACGCGGAATACAGGACGCCCCGTTAGTCGCACGCGGGATACAGGACACCCCGTTAGAGTTGCACGCGGGATACAGGACGCCCCGTTAGAATTGCACGCGGGACACAGGACGCCCCGTTACCATTGCACGCGGGATACAGGACACCCCGTTAGAGTTGCACGCGGGATACGGGACACCCCGTTAGAGTTGCACGCGGGATACGGGACACCCCGTTAGAATCGCACGCGGGATACAGGACGCCCCGTTAGAGTTGCACGCGGGATACAGGACGCCCCGTTAGAGTTGCACGCGGGATACAGGACACCCCGTTAGAATCGCACGCGGGATACAGGACGCCCCGTTAGAGTTGCACGCGGGATACGGGACGCCCCGTTAGAATTGCACGCGGGATACAGGACACCCCGTTAGAGTTGCACGCGGGATACAGGACGCCCCGTTAGAATTGCACGCGGGACACAGGACGCCCCGTTAGAATTGCACGCGGGATACAGGACACCCCGTTAGAGTTGCACGCGGGATACAGGACACCCCGTTAGAGTTGCACGCGGGATACAGGACGCCCCGTTATTGTTGCACGCGGGATACAGGACACCCCGTTAGAATTGCACGCGGGACACAGGACGCCCCGTTATTGTTGCACGCGGGATACAGGACGCCCCGTTAGAGTTGCACGCGGGACACAGGACGCCCCGTTAGAACTGCACGCGGGACACAGGACGCCCCGTTAGAATTGCACGCGGGACACAGGACGCCCCGTTATTGTTGCACGCGGGATACAGGACACCCCGTTAGAATTGCACGCGGGACACAGGACACCCCGTTAGAGTTGCACGCGGGACACAGGACGCCCCGTTAGAATAGCACGCGGGATACAGGACACCCCGTTAGAACTGCACGCGGGACACAGGACGCCCCGTTAGAATTGCACGCGGGACACAGGACGCCCCGTTAGAACTGCACGCGGGACACAGGACGCCCCGTTAGAATTGCACGCGGGACACAGGACGCCCCGTTATTGTTGCACGCGGGATACAGGACACCCCGTTAGAATTGCACGCGGGACACAGGACACCCCGTTAGAGTTGCACGCGGGACACAGGACGCCCCGTTAGAATAGCACGCGGGATACAGGACACCCCCGTTATTGTTGCACGCGGGATACAGGACACCCCCGTTAGAATTGCACGCGGGACACAGGACACACCCCGTTAGAGTTGCACGCGGGACACAGGACGCCCCGTTAGAATAGCACGCGGGATACAGGACACCCCGTTATTGTTGCACGCGGGATACAGGACGCCCCGTTAGAGTTGCACGCGGGACACAGGACACCCCGTTAGAACTGCACGCGGGACACAGGACGCCCCGTTAGAATTGCACGCGGGACACAGGACGCCCCGTTAGAATTGCACGCGAGATACAGGACACCCCGATAGAACTGCACGCGGGATACAGGACACCCCGTTAGAGTTGCACGCGGGATACAGGACGCCCCGTTAGAGTTGCACGCGGGACACAGGACACCCCGTTAGAATTGCACGCGGGATACAGGACACCCCGTTAGAGTTGCACGCGGGATACAGGACGCCCGTTAGAATTGCACGCGGGACACAGGACACCCCGTTATTGTTGCACGCGGGATACAGGACACCCCGTTAGAATTGCACGCGGGACACAGGACGCCCCGTTAGAATCGCACGCGGGATACAGGACACCCCGTTACCATTGCACGCGGGATACAGGACGCCCCGTTAGAGTTGCACGCGGGATACAGGACACCCCGTTAGAGTTGCACGCGGGATACAGGACACCCCGTTACCATTGCACGCGGGATACAGGACACCCCCGTTAGAATTGCACGCGGGACACAGGACGCCCCGTTAGAGTTGCACGCGGGATACGGGACACCCCGTTAGAATTGCACGCGGGGACACAGACACCCCGTTATTGTTGCACGCTGGATACAGGACACCCCGTTAGAATTGCACGCGGGATACAGGACACCCCGTTAGAGTTGCACGTGGGATACAGGACACCCCGTTACCATTGCACGCGGGATACAGGACGCCCCGTTAGAGTTGCACGCGGGATACAGGACGCCCCGTTAGAGTTGCACGCGGGATACAGGACACCCCGTTACCATTGCACGCGGGATACAGGACACCCCGTTAGAATTGCACGCGGGACACAGGACGCCCCCGTTAGAATCGCACTGCGGGATACAGGACGCCCCGTTAGAATTGCACGCGGGATACAGGACGCCCCGTTAGAGTTGCACGCGGGATACAGGACACCCCGTTAGTCGCACGCGGGATACAGGACGCCCCGTTAGAATTGCACGCGGGACACAGGACACCCCGTTAGAGTTGCACGCGGGATACAGGACGCCCCGTTAGAGTTGCACGCGGGATACAGGACGCCCCGTTAGAATAGCACGCGGGATACAGGACACCCGTTACCATTGCACGCGGGATACAGGACGCCCCGTTAGAATTGCACGCGGGACACAGGACACCCCGTTAGAGTTGCACGCGGGACACAGGACGCCCCGTTAGAGTTGCACGCGGGATACAGGACGCCCCGTTAGAAATTGCACGCGGGACACAGGACGCCCCGTTAGAATTGCACGCGGGACACAGGACGCCCCGTTACCATTGCACGCGGGATACAGGACACCCCGTTAGAGTTGCACGCGGGATACGGGACACCCCGTTAGAGTTGCACGCGGGATACAGGACACCCCGTTAGAGTTGCACGCGGGATACAGGACACCCCGTTTAGAATTGCACGCGGGATACAGGACACCCCGTTAGAGTTGCACGCGGGATACAGGACACCCCGTTAGAGTTGCATGCGGGATACAGGACGCCCCGTTATTGTTGCAACGCGGGATACAGGACACCCCGTTAGAATTGCACGCGGGACACAGGACACCCCGTTAGAGTTGCACGCGGGACACAGGACACCCCGTTAGAACTGCACGCGGGACAACAGGACGCCCCGTTAGAATTGCACGCGGGACACAGGACACCCCGTTAGAGTTGCACGCGGGACACAGGACGCCCCGTTAGAATTGCACGCGGGACACAGGACGCCCCGTTAGAGTTGCACGCGGGATACAGGACACCCCGTTAGAACTGCACGCGAGATACAGGACACCCCCGTTAGAGTTGCACGCGGGATACAGGACGCCCCGTTAGAGTTGCACGCGGGATACAGGACGCCCCGTTACCATTGCACGCGGGATACAGGACGCCCCCGTTAGAGTAGCACGCGGGATACAGGACACCCCCGTTACCATTGCACGCGGGATGGATACTAAATGGAACAGGAACTTGTAGGGGATCTGTAGGATCGGTTGGAACTTGTAGGGGATCTGTAGGATCGGTTGGAACTTGTAGGGGATCTGTAGGATCGGTTGGTACTTGTAGGGGATCTGTAGGATCGGTTGGTACCTGAGTGGATGGAACGGATGAAGTTGTTCCCCGCTCTGGACAAAGCTGACCAGCGCCATCATGACCCCATGGTGGAGGACAGGGCCTCCTCGTTCCACGGTAGCGGGAGTAGATGGGCTTCCCCGCCTCACTCAGGACAAAGACGTGCTTGCGCGTGTGCGCCAGCTCTCCGCGGTAATGTCCTCGTCGCGCTGAATAGGAGCAGCCGGCGGCGCCAGCACAGGTGTGACCACCGCAATCACGGAGGGGGAGGCTGGGAAAGTCTCTCCAGAGTCCTCCAGGGTATTCTCTGCAGAGGCAGAATCGGGCAGGTCCCTGCTGATGCCTTCCTCACACCCCTCATCCAAACGCCCTGCTGTGCCCGGCTCTGAGCCCCCTGCCTCAGCCACGCCTGGAGGTGCTGGGACCCCCTGGGACATGCAGGCTGAGGACTCCTGTACCGTCTGTGTCCTCTCCTCTAGCTCCGGGGTTTGGGACCCCTCACTCACATCACAGTCCGTGTGTTCCCTGTGACTCTCCCGCTCAGCAGGTTCCCCGTGCCCAGCGGGGGGTTCCCCTTGCCCGTAGGCAGCAGGGGGTTCCAGCGGGCCATGCCCAGCGGGGGGTTCCCCTTGCCCGTAGGCAGCAGGGGGTTCCAGCGGGCCGTGCCCAGCGGGGGGCTCCTCCTGCCCGTGCCCCAGCGGGGGGGCTCCTCCTGCCTGTGCCCAGCGAGGGGCTCCTCCTGCCCGTGCCCAACGGGGGCTTCCTCCTGCCCGTGCCCAGCGGGGGGTTCTCCTGCCGTGCCCAGCGGGGGGTTCCTCCTGCCCATGCTCAGCAGGGGGTTCCTCCTGCCCGTGCCCAACGGGGGGTTCCTCCTGCCCGTGCCCCAGCGGGGGGTTCCTCCTGCCGATGCTCAGCGGGGGGTTCCTCCTGCCCCATGCTCAGCGGGGGGTTCCTCCTGCCCATGCTCAGCGGGGGGTTCCTCCTGCCCATGCTCAGCGGGGGGGTTCCTCCTGCCCATGCTCAGCGGGGGGTTCCTCCTGCCATGCTCAGCGGGGGGTTCCTCCTGCCCATGCTCAGCGGGGGGTTCCTCCTGCCCATGCTCAGCGGGGGGTTCCTCCTGCCCGTGCCCAGCGGGGGGCTCCTCTGCCCGTGCCCAGCGGGGGGATCCTCCTGCCCGTGCCCAGCAGGAGGGGTTCCTCCTGCCCGTGCCCCAGCGGGGGGCTCCTCCTGCCCGTGCCCAGCGGGGGGTTCCGGCACACCTCCTTGGGGGCAGGCGCTGTGGGATCCGATCTCTGCATGCTGGGGCACAGGGATCTCCTCCTCCTCGGGCCAAGTCCTGGGGTGTTAGTGTTTGCTGGGCAGTGCTGTGCGGAGCCCCCCGGTCTCCATGCGGATCTGTGGGTAACATGAAGAGACATGCTGTGTATACATGCACAAGGGGGTGGGGGGAGCACCTGCCTGCAGTGTGTGTGGGGGGGGGGGGGGAAGTAGTGCATGCAGAGTGTGTGTGTGGGGGGGAAGCAGTGCCTGCAGTGTGTGTGTGTGTGTGTGGGGGGGGGGGGGGAAGCAGTGTGTGTGGGGGGGGGGAAGCAGTGCATGCAGAGTGTGTGTGTGGGGGGGAAGCAGTGCCTGCAGTGTGTGTGGGGAGGGGGGGGAGAAAGTGCATGCAGGTGTGTGTGTGGGGGGGGGGGGAAGTAGTGCCTGCAGTGTGGGTGGGGGGGTGGGGCGGCCCCCACACATTGTTATTATAGCACATCGTGTGCAGCATTTCCCGTTACCTTTCTCAGGTTCCTCTGCTCCCTTCTGCTCCTCAGCCTCCATCCCAACATCTCCGCCCACACCTAGGAGGGACAGAGGGGGACATGTCATCGGTGCAGCAGCACCCAGGGGGGGGGGGTGGGGGGGAAATCTACAAGAAGGGTCACGAGGCAAATCACACACACAGGACACGTACAAGAAACGGCCCATCCCACTACACAGCCTGCCGGGGTACCAGGCTCCCCCTGCGGTGTCACCCCCTTAGGTCCCAGTGGCACTGAAGGGGTTACATGACACTGGGGCTGGTGAAGCGGACATCTTGGCCTGTAACCTTTTCACGGTATACATATGAACACGCCCAGCTGGATTACATCTCATGCCGGTAACAGCATTAAACACAGAGCACACGATCCCGTCGTCACACGTTCTCGGAGTCCCGAGGCTCAGCAGGGGACTCGTGTAAATTAGTGCAATACATGAAATACGCGGCCAAAACATGAGCGCAGTGTGACATCACGGCGCGGGCCAGGTCCCTCTCCTCACATCCCCCGCGTGTACACCTATAACTGTATATACAGAGCCCGGCCCCTAATCATACTCCCTCGCCCCTACCACACGCAGCACCTATCTTCTGAGATCTGACTCCAAAAGACTGTTCATGGTCCCAAGGTTCAACAAAGTATCCGGCCGCTCCTCCTCCTCTTACGTGCACCCCAAAACTGGAACAACCTACCAGAGACCCTCACATCCACCACCAATTAAGTTCTTTCAAACCAAAGCTGTCTCACATTTTAATCTGGTCTGTAACTGTTACATACGTCTTATTATATATATTATCTCTAACTGTGCATGCAATGCCATGTATATAATGTATACCCTGTTCACTTATGTAACTGTATTTGTCTTTACTCTGTGCCCAGGACATACGCGAGAACGAGAGGTAACTCAATGTATTACTTCCTGCTAACATATTGTATAAATAAATCACAGTGAGGACCCGCTGCTCAGAGGAGCTGACAATTTAATTTCAGGTGACTAGAGATGCAGAGGGATGTCACAAAGGGGTTTTTGCTATGCCACAAATGCCACACACAGAATGAGGTGGAATGCCGTGTCACACATGGAAAGGGGGGGGGGGGTGCTGTGT
This sequence comes from Ascaphus truei, assembly GCF_040206685.1. Classification (NCBI taxonomy): domain Eukaryota; kingdom Metazoa; phylum Chordata; class Amphibia; order Anura; family Ascaphidae; genus Ascaphus; species Ascaphus truei. The sequence goes on along the minus strand of NW_027457278.1, from coordinate 121,801 downwards.
CACATGGAAAGGGGGGGATGCCGTGTCACACAGGAAAGGGGGGGGTGCCGTATCACACATGGAAAGGGGGGGGGGTGCCGTGTCACACATGGAAAGGGGGGGGGGAGGGTGCCGTGTCACACATGGAAAGGGGGGGGGTGCCGTGTCACACATGCAGACACACACACTTAACACTGTCACACGCAGACACGTACCACTATCACATGCAGATACACACATACACCTGTACCACTGTTACATATATACACACCTGTGCCATGGTCACATGCAGATACGCACACACACCCGTCTACCACTGTGACATGCAGACACACACACACCTGTGCCACTGTGACATGCAGACACACAGACACCTATACCACTGTGACATGCAGACACACACGCAGACACCCGTACCACTGTGACATGCAGACACACACGCAGACACCCGTACCACTGTGACATGCAGACACACACGCAGACACCCGTACCACTGTGACATGCAGACACACACGCAGGACACCCGTACCACTGTGACATGCAGAGACACAACTGTCACATGCAGACACACACACCCGTACCACTGTGACATGCAGACACACACACCCGTACCACTGTGACATGCAGACACACACACCCGTACCACTGTCACATGCAGACAACACACACCCGTACCACTGTGGACATGCAGACACACACACCCGTACCACTGTGACATGCATACACACACACCCCGTACCACTGTGACATGCAGACACACACCTGTACCCCTGTGAGACACACACACACCACACACACACACACACACACACACACACACACACACACACACACACACACACACACCACACACACACACACACACACACACACACACACACACACACACACACACACACACCCGTACCACTGTGACATGCAGACACACACTCCCCCTCTCGCGCAGTATATACATCACCCCCCATTATACCGCTCCTTACACAGTAGTGAGCACAGTAGTGAGCACAGTAGTGAGCACAGTAGTGAGCAGGGCACTGAGCACAGTAGTGAGCACAGTAGTGAGCACAGTAGTGAGCAGGGCACTGAGCACAGTAGTGAGCACAGTAGTGAGCAGGGCACTGAGCACAGTAGTGAGCACAGTAGTGAGCAGGGCACTGAGCACAGTAGTGAGCACAGTCAGTGAGCAGGGCACTGAAGGTTCCCCGTTTGTCTGCAGGTGGATTACACGAACCCGAACTCGTACATCAACGTGATCATCGGCCTGTCCACCTTCCTGTCCTTCTACGGGTACCTCCTCTTCTATAAGGCCACCAAGGCCGCCCTGCAGGGTCACCGCCCGCGCTCCAAATTTATCTGCATCACCCTGGTGCTGGCGCTGTGCGGCTTACAGAATGGCATCCTGGAGACCATGGCGCGCTGGGGGCCATCCCCTGTGTGCCACCCTTCAATGTGGAGACTCGCTCCCAGAGTGAGTGCCAGGGGGGGGGAGGGGGCAAGTGAGTGCCAGGGGAGGGGGCAAGTGAGTGGCCAGGGGAGGGAGGGGGGCAGTGAGTGCCAGGGAGGGAGGGGGGCAGTGAGTGTCTGGGAGGGAGGGGGTAGTGAGAGCCTGGGGAGGGAGGGGGTAGTGAGAGCCTGGGGAGAGAGGGGGGGGGCAGTGAGTGCCTGGGGTGGGAGGGGGGGCAGTGAGTGCCTGGGGTGGGAGGGGGGGCAGTGAGTGCCTGGGGTGGGAGGGGGGGGGCAGTGAGTGCCTGGGGTGGGAGGGGGGGCAGTGAGTGCCTGGGGTGGGAGGGGGGGCAGTGAGTGCCTGGGGTGGGAGGGGGGGGCAGTGAGTGCCTGGGGTGGGGAGGGGGGGGGGGCAGTGAGTGCCTGGGGTGGGAGGGGGGAGGGGGGGGGGGCAGTGAGTGCCTGGGTGGGATGGGGGGTGGGAGGGGGGGGGCAGTGAGTGCCTGGGGTGGGAGGGGGGGGGGAAGTGAGTGCCTGGGGTGGGAGGGGGGGGGGGCAGTGAGTGCCTGGGGTGGGAGGGGCAGGTGAGTGCCTGGGGTGGGAGGGGGGGGCAGTGAGTGCCTGGGGTGGGAGGGGGGGGGCAGTGAGTGCCTGGGGTGGGAGGGGGGGGGGCAGTGAGTGCCTGGGGTGGGAGGGGGGGGGGCAGTGAGTGCCTGGGGTGGGAGGGGGGGGGGCAGTGAGTGCCTGGGGTGGGAGGGGGGGGCAGTGAGTGCCTGGGGTCGGGAGGGGGGGGCAGTGAGTGCCTGGGGTGGGAGGGGGGGGCAGTGAGTGCCTGGGGTGGGAGGGGGGTCAGTGAGTGCCTGGGGTGGGAGGGGGGGCAGTGAGTGCCTGGGGTGGGAGGGGGGGGGGCAGTGAGTGCCTGGGGTGGGAGGGGAGCAGTGAATGCCTGGGGTCGGGAGGGGGGCAGTGAGTGCCTGGGGGAGGGCAGTGAGTGCCTGGGAGGGAGGTAGGGGGGTAAAGCGAGTGTCTGAGGAAGGTCTCTATGCATAGGAAACTCGGGGGGGGGGAGATCTGTGCATAGGACACGGGGGGGGAGTTCTGTGTATAGGACACGGGGGGGAGTTCTGTGTATAGGACACTCGGGGGGGGAGTTCTGTGTATAGGACACGGGGGGAGTTCTGTGTATAGGACACTCGGGGGGGATGTCTCTCTGTATAGTAACCGAGCTTCTCTCCCCCTCGGTCGCACCGCAGCCATCTTTAATTACTCCTGACCATGGAGATGTTCTTTATCAGCCTGTTTGCCCGTTACTGTTTCGGCGTGTGGAGCCGTGTCCGGAGCGAGCCCCTCGCTGCCCCCAGGGCATGAAGAGCAAGTCCTCGCAGACCGCCCCGTACGGCTTCTCCGCGGCGGAGGCGGCTCTGGGCATGAACTTGGGCGACGCGGGCGACGGCGACGAGAGCCTGTGCCGCATCGAGCACGCACCGCTGGACAAGTTCTACTTCCTGCAGCCCCCGGAAAACATGGCGGCCCTTTCTAGGTTTAGTAAGGCCAGCCCGTGGGGGGAACCGAGGACCCCAGGGGGGGGCAGAGGCCCGGCGCTGCGAAAACTCAGCTCTTCCACAGAGCAAGAGCGTGACGTGTGCGAAGGAGCCACGCCCCCCGCGCCTGGGACAGGAGGGGGCAGGTGCAGGCCCAGATTAATTACATCAGCAATAACGAAGTGACGGTGGTGTGAAGGCCGGACGCCTGAATTACATTGTGACCAGCGTCCATTCATATGGCAGCTCTCCTCCGCCCGCACACACAGCCCTCCCCCCTCCCCCACACAGCCCTACCCCCTCCGCCCGCACACACACAGCCCTCCCCCTCCGCCCGCACACACACAGCCCTCCCCCCTCCGCCCGCACACACACCTCCCCCTCCACCCGCACACACAGCCCTCCCCCCTCCGCCCGCACACACACAGCCCTCCCCCTCCGCCCGCACACACACAGCCCTCCCCCTCCGCCCGCACACACAGCCCTCCCCCCTCCGCCCGCACACACAGCCCTCCCCTCCGCCCGCACACACACAGCCCTCCCCCTCCCCCCGCACACACAGCCCTCCCCCTCCCCCCGCACAACACACAGCCCTCCCCTCCGCCCGCACACACACAGCCCTCCCCCTCCCCCCGCACACACACAGCCCTCCCCTCCGCCCGCACACACACAGCCCTCCCCCTCCCCCCGCACACACACAGCCCTCCCTCCGCCCGCACACACACAGCCCTCCCCCTCCCCCCGCACACACACAGCCCTCCCCTCCGCCCGCACACACAGCCCTCCCCCCTCCGCCCGCACACACAGCCCTCCCCTCCGCCCGCACACACACAGCCCTCCCCTCCGCCCGCACACACACAGCCCTCCCCTCCGCCCGCACACACACAGCCCTCCCCCTCCCCCCGCACACACACAGCCCTCCCCTCCGCCCGCACACACACAGCCCTCCCCTCCGCCCGCACACACACAGCCCTCCCCTCCCCCCGCACACACACAGCCCTCCCCTCCCCCCGCACACACACAGCCCTCCCCCTCCGCCCGCACACACACAGCCCTCCACCCGCACACACACACAGCCCTCCCCCTCCGCCCGCACACACACAGCCCTCCCCTCCGCCCGCACACACACAGCCCTCCCCCTCCCCCGCACACACACAGCCCTCCACCCGCACACACACACAGCCCTCCCCCTCCCCCCGCACACACACAGCCCTCCCCCTCCCCCCGCACACACACAGCCCTCCCCCCTCCGCCCGCACACACACAGCCCTCCCCTCCGCCCGCACACACACAGCCCTCCCCCTCCCCCCGCACACACACAGCCCTCCCCCTCCCCCCGCACACACACAGCCCTCCCCCTCCGCCCGCACACACACAGCCCTCCACCCGCACACACAGCCCTCCCCCCTCCGCCCGCACACACACAGCCCTCCCCCTCCGCCCGCACACACAGCCCTCCCCCCTCCGCCCGCACACACACAGCCCTCCCCCTCGCCCGCACACACACAGCCCTCCCCCCTCCGCCCGCACACACAGCCCTCCCCCTCCGCCCGCACACACAGCCCTCCCCCCTCCGCCCGCACACACAGCCCTCCCCCCTCCGCCCGCACACAGCCCTCCCCCCGCACACACAGCCCTCCCCCTCCGCCCGCACACACACACAGCCTCCCCTCCGCCCGCACACACAGCCCTCCCCCTCCGCCCGCACACACAGCCCTCCCCCCTCTGCCCGCCCGCACACACAGCCCTCCCCCCTCTGCCCGCCCGCCACACACAGCCCTCCCCCCTCTGCCCGCACACACAGCCCTCCCCCCTCTGCCCGCACACACACACAGCCCTCCCCCCTCTGCCCGCACACACACACAGCCCTCCCCCCTCCGCCCGCACACACACACACAGCCCACTCCCCTCCCGCACACAGCACTCCCCTCCCGTCTCTGCCAGCACGCACGCACCCCTCCCGTCTCCGCCCACGCCTCCGCCCCTCGCGTAGACACACACACACCTCCTGCTTTGGTATTTTTGGGCACGATTGCTTCCACCCCCGTCTCTCCCCCTCCCCCTGCGTGTTAGTCGGCGTTCCCGTGACCGGTCGCAGCTTTTTCAGGAAATGTGTAAAAAAAGAAACCATTTGTCTTTATTTTTCTCACAATAAAATAGTTATAAATAGTCCGTAAGCGCAAATCCTGATTATTTGGTAAAAGACGAAGAAATAAAACCAATTAAAACATAAATCTCTCAGAATAAAACTGGGACATCACGGGGATATTACCAAGCGCTCCATTCCTGGCACCGCAGCCGCGCAGGCAGCCGCTTCCTGATTGGCTGAGAGAGGCGCAGGGAGGGGCTTGTCCGAGGGGGAGGGGCGTCTCTCCTTTGCCAGCATGTTGTTCTTCTTTAGGAAGCAGGCCTCCTGATAGGGCGGGCGGATGGGGGGCTGCGTGGGGGGCACGTAGCTGTATTCTTTCCCTGTCTCCAGCTGCACAAAGTGAGTCAGAGAGCTGTGTAAATGAGGGACTGCGCCCAGCCACGAAACCCCAACCTGCGCCGGACGCAAGAGACGGCTGCAGGGACGCAGCGCGCCGCGCTCTCACCTCCCAGGGGGAACCAGTCTACTGACTGCAGGACGCAGCGCGCCGCGCGCTCTCACTGTCACCTCCTCACAGGGAACCAGTCTACTGACTGCAGGACGCCGCGCGCTCTCACTGTCACCTCCTCACAGGGGAACCAGTCTACTGACTGCAGGACGCAGCGCTCTCACTGTCACCTCCTCACAGGGGAACCAGTCTACTGACTGCAGGACGCCGCGCGCTCTCACTGTCACCTCCTCACAGGGGAACCAGTCTACTGACTGCAGGACGCCGCGCTCTCACTGTCACCTCCTCACAGGGAACCAGTCTACTGACTGCAGGACGCAGCGCGCCGCGCGCTCTCACTGTCACCTCCTCACAGGGGAACCAGTCTACTGACTGCAGGACGCCGCGCGCTCTCACTGTCACCTCCTCACAGGGAACCAGTCTACTGACTGCAGGACGCAGCGCGCCGCGCGCTCTCACTGTCACCTCCTCACAGGGGAACCAGTCTACTGACTGCAGGACGCCGCGCGCTCGCACTGTCACCTCCACACAGGGGAACCAGTCTACTGACTGCAGGACGCAGCGCGCTCTCACTGTCATTTCCTCACAGGGGAACCAGTCTACTGACTGCAGGACGCCGCGCGCTCTCACTGTCACCTCCACACAGGGGAACCAGTCTACTGACTGCAGGACGCCGTGCGCTCTCACTGTCACCTCCTCACAGGGGAACCAGTCTACTGACTGCAGGACGCAGCGCTCTCACTGTCACCTCCTCACAGGGAACCAGTCTACTGACTGCAGGACGCCGCGCGCTCTCACTGTCACCTCCTCACAGGGAACCAGTCTACTGACTGCAGGACGCCGCGCGCTCTCACTGTCACCTCCTCACAGGGAACCAGTCTACTGACTGCAGGACGCCGCGCGCTCTCACTGTCACCTCCTCACAGGGAACCAGTCTACTGACTGCAGGACGCCGCGCGCTCTCACTGTCACCTCCTCACAGGGAACCAGTCTACTGACTGCAGGACGCCGCGCGCTCTCACTGTCACCTCCTCACAGGGAACCAGTGTACTGACTGCAGGACGCAGCGCTCTCACTGTCACCTCCTCACAGGGAACCAGTCTACTGACTGCAGGACGCCGCGCGCTCTCACTGTCATTTCCTCACAGGGAACCAGTCTACTGACTGCAGGACGCCGCGCGCTCTCACTGTCACCTCCTCACAGGGGAACCAGTCTACTGACTGCAGGACGCAGCGCGCTCTCACTGTCACCTCCTCACAGGGAACCAGTCTACTGACTGCAGGACGCAGCGCTCTCACTGTCACCTCCTCACAGGGAACCAGTCTACTGACTGCAGGACGCCGCGCGCTCTCACTGTCACCTCCTCACAGGGGAACCAGTCTGACTGCAGCGCGCCGCGCGCTCTCACTGTCACCTCCTCACAGGAACCAGTCTACTGACTGCAGGACGCAGCGCGCTCTCACTGTCACCTCCTCACAGGGGAACCAGTCTACTGACTGCAGGACGCCGTGCGCTCTCACTGTCACCTCCACACAGGGGAACCAGTCTACTGACTGCAGGACGCCGCGCGCTCTCACTGTCACCTCCTCATGGGAACCAGTCTACTGACTGCAGGACGCAGCGCGCTCTCACTGTCACCTCCTCACAGGAACCAGTCTACTGACTGCAGGACGCAGCGCGCTCTCACTGTCACCTCCTCACAGGGGAACCAGTCTGACTGCAGGACGCAGCGCGCTCTCACTGTCACCTCCACACAGGGGAACCAGTCTACTGACTGCAGGACGCAGCGCGCTCTTACTGTCACCTCCACACAGGGGAACAGTCTACTGACTGCAGGACGCAGCGCGCTCTCACTGTCACCTCCTCACAGGGGAACCAGTCTACTGACTGCAGGACGCAGCGCGCTCTCACTGTCACCTCCTCACAGGGGAACCAGTCTACTGACTGCAGGACGCCGCACGCTCTCACTGTCACCTCCACACAGGGGAACCAGTCTACTGACTGCAGGACGCCGCACGCTCTCACTGTCACCTCCTCACAGGGGACCAGTCTACTGACTGCAGGACGCAGCGCGCTCTCACTGTCACCTCCTCACAGGGGAACCAGTCTACTGACTGCAGGACGCCGCGCGCTCTCACTGTCACCTCCACACAGGGGAACCAGTCTACTGACTGCAGGACGCCGTGCGCTCTCACTGTCACCTCCTCACAGGGGAACCAGTCTACTGACTGCAGGACGCCGTGCGCTCTCACTGTCACCTCCTCATGGGAACCAGTCTACTGACTGCAGGACGCAGCGCGCTCTCACTGTCACCTCCTCAGGGGGTCTGACATAAGGCACGAATCCCGTTATTGTGTATATGACAGCGTGACAGGGGGCAGTTATATCCCTGCTCTCAGTTGCCCCCCTCAGATGCCCGGGTCTCACCTGGAGGGGGTAGGTTCGGTCTGAGTCGTATGCGCTCAGATCCCCGCAGGCCAGGAACGGCACAATGACCCGGTTAGGACCTTCCAGTTGGTTGAAGTCCACATCTAACGGGAGGCAGAAAGGAACCGCGTTTACCACAGAATGTACCGGAGCTGAAGCACTCGGCCATGTAACGACTTCTCGAGAGGCAGCGACGGCGGACCCCTCAGCACTGCGGGACCCTCCATGCGAGGAATACTCAGGGGTGAGAAGTACTCACCGTAGCAGTGGTCCAGCAGGGGGTTGGACATGTTTGGGATATATCCGTCTGGGGGGCCAAAAACCCCGACACACAACGAAGGCTTCTGCAGGCGGGAGGCAGAGGGGGGAGTCAGGAGCAGTATGGGGGGGGGGAAGGGGGGTGGGGAGAAGAGAGTCAGGAGCAGTATGGGGGGGGGAGTCAGGAGAAGTATGGGGGGGGGGGGTCAGGAGCAGTATGGGGGGGGGTCAGGAGCAGTATGGGGGGGGGGGTCAGGAGCAGTATGGGGGGGGGGGAGTCAGGAGCAGTATCTGATCCCTTTAGGAGGGGGTATTTCTACGTGCTGATCCCTTTAGGAGGGGGGTATTTCTACGTGCTGATCCCTTTAGGAGGGGGGGTATTTCTACGTGCTGGTCCCTTTAGGAGGGGGGTATTTCTACGTGCTGATCCCTTAGAAGGGGGGGTATTTCTACGTGCTGATCCCTTTAGGAGGGGGGGGGGGTATTTCTACGTGCTGGTCCCTTTAGGAGGGGGGTATTTCTACGTGCTGGTCCCTTAGGAGGGGGGTATTTCTACGTGCTGGTCCCTTTAGGAGGGGGGGTATTTCTACGTGCTGGTCCCTTTAGATGGGGGGGGGGGGGGGTATTTCTACGTGCTGGTCCCTTTAGGAGGGGGGTATTTCTACGTGCTGGTCCCTTTAGGAGGGGGGTATTTCTACGTGCTGGTCCCTTTAGGAGGGGGGTATTTCTACGTGCTGGTCCCTTTAGGAGGGGGGTATTTCTACGTGCTGGTCCCTTTAGGAGGGGGGTATTCTACGTGCTGGTCCCTTTAGGAGGGGGGTATTTCTACGTGCTGGTCCCTTTAAGAGGGGGGTATTTCTACGTGCTGGTCCCTTAAGGAGGGGGGGTATGTTCTACGTGCCGATCCCTTTAGGGGGGGGGGGGGGGTATATTTCTACGTGCCGGTCCCTTTAGGAGGGGAGGGGGGATATATTTCTACGTGCCGATCCCTTTAGGAGGGGGGGGGTATTTCTACGTGCCGATCCCTTTAGGAGGGGGGGGGGGGGTATTTCTACGTGCCGATCCCTTTAGGAGGGGGGGGGGGCGGGGTATTTCTACGTGCCGATCCCTTTAGGAGGGGGGGGGGGGGTATTTCTACGTGCCGATCCCTTTAGGAGGGGGGGGGTATTTCTACGTGCCGATCCCTTTAGGAGGGGGGGGGGGTATATTTCTACGTGCCGATCCCTTTAGGAGGGGGGGGGGTATTTCTACGTGCCGATCCCTTTAGAGGGGGGGGGGGGTTATATTTCTACGTGCCGATCCCTTTAGGAGGGGGGGGGGTATTTCTACGTGCCGATCCCTTTAGGAGGGGGGAGGATATATTTCTACGTGCCAATCCCTTTAGGAGGGGGGGGGTATTTCTACGTGCCGATCCCTTTAGGAGGGGGGAGGATATATTTCTACGTGCCAATCCCTTTAGGAGGGGGGGGGGGGTATTTCTACGTGCCAATCCCTTTAGGAGGGGGGGGGGGGGTATTTCTACGTGCCGATCCTTTAGGAGGGGGGGGGGGGTATTTCTACGTGCCGATCCCTTTAGGAGGGGGGAGGGGGGTATTTCTACGTGCCGATCCCTTTAGGAGGGGGGGGGGGGGGGTATTTCTACGTGCCGATCTTTTTAGGAGGGGGGGGGGTGGGGTATTTCTACGTGCCGATCCCTTTAGCAGGGGGGGGGCGGTATATTTCTACGTGCCGATCCCTTTAGGAGGGGGGGGGGGGGGGTATATTTCTACGTGCCGATCCTTTAGGAGGGGGGGGTATTTCTACGTGCCGATCCCTTTAGGAGGGGGGGTATTTCTACGTGCTGATCCCTTTAGGAGGGGGGGGGGGTATTTCTACGTGCTGGTCCCTTTAGGAGGGGGGTATTTCTACGTGCTGGTCCCTTTAGGAGGGGGGTATTTCTACGTGCTGGTCCCTTTAGGAGGGGGGGGTATTTCTACGTGCTGGTCCCTTTAGATGGGGGGGGGGGGGGGGGTATTTCTACGTGCTGGTCCTTTAGGAGGGGGGTATTTCTACGTGCTGGTCCCTTTAGGAGGGGGGTATTTCTACGTGCTGGGTCCCTTTAGGAGGGGGGTATTTCTACGTGCTGGTCCCTTTAGGAGGGGGGTATTTCTACGTGCTGGTCCCTTTAGGAGGGGGGTATTTCTACGTGCTGGTCCCTGTAAGAGGGGGGGGTATTTCTACGTGCTGGTCCCTTAAGGAGGGGGGTATTTCTACGTGCCGATCCCTTTAGGGGGGGGGGGTTATTTCTACGTGCCGGTCCCTTTAGGAGGGGGGGGGGGGGTATATTTCTACGTGCCGGTCCCTTTAGGAGGGGAGGGGGGATATATTTCTACGTGCCGATCCCTTTAGGAGGGGGGGGGGGGTATTTCTACGTGCCGATCCCTTTAGGAGGGGGGGGGGGGTATTTCTACGTGCCGATCCCTTTAGGAGGGGGGGGCGGGGTATTTCTACGTGCCGATCCCTTTAGGAGGGGGGGGGGGGTATTTCTACGTGCCGATCCCTTTAGGAGGGGGGGGGGGTATTTCTACGTGCCGATCCCTTTAGGAGGGGGGGGGGGGTATATTTCTACGTGCCGATCCTTTAGGAGGGGGGGGGGGTATTTCTACGTGCCGATCCCTTTAGGAGGGGGGGGGGGTATTTCTACGTGCCGATCCCTTTAGAGGGGGGGGGGGTATATTTCTACGTGCCGATCCCTTTAGGAGGGGGGAGGATATATTTCTACGTGCCAATCCCTTTAGGAGGGGGGGGGGGGTATTTCTACGTGCCGATCCCTTTAGGAGGGGGGAGGATATATTTCTACGTGCCAATCCCTTTAGGAGGGGGGGGGGGGTATTTCTACGTGCCGATCCCTTTAGGAGGGGGGGGGGGGGGGTATTTCTACGTGCGATCCCTTTAGGAGGGGGGAGGGGGGTATTTCTACGTGCCGATCCCTTTAGGAGGGGGGGGGGGGGGGTATTTCTACGTGCCGATCTTTTTAGGAGGGGGGGGGGGTGGGGTATTTCTACGTGCCGATCCCTTTAGCAGGGGGGGGGGGCGGTATATTTCTACGTGCCGATCCCTTTAGGAGGGGGGGGGGGGGGTATATTTCTACGTGCCGATCCCTTAGGAGGGGGGTATTTCTACGTGCCGATCCCTTTAGGAGGGGGGGTATTTCTACGTGCCGATCCCTTTAGGAGGGGGGGGGGGGTATTTCTACGTGCCGATCCTTTAGGAGGGGGGGGGGGGGGTATTTCTACGTGCCGATCCCTTTAGGAGGGGGGGGGGGGGGGGTATTTCGACGTGCCGATCCCTTTAGGAGGGGGGGGGGGGTATTTCTACGTGCCGATCCCTTTAGGAGGGGGGGGGGGTATTTCTACGTGCCGGTCCCTTTAGGAGGGGGGGGGGTATTTCTACGTGCCGATCCCTTTAGGAGGGGGGGGGTATTTGTACGTGCCGATCCCTTTAGGAGGGGGGGGGGGTATTTCTACGTGCCGATCCCTTTAGGAGGGGGGGGGGGGTATTTCTACGTGCCGATCCCTTTAGGAGGGGGGGGGGGGTATTTCTACGTGCCGATCCCTTTAGGAGGGGGGGGGGGGTATTTCTACGTGCTGATCCCTTTAGGAGGGGGGGGAGGTATTTCTACGTGCCGATCCCTTTAGGAGGGGGGGTGGGCTGGGGGGGGGGGGTATTTCTACGTGCCGATCCCTTTAGGAGGGGGGGGGGGTTATTTCTACGTGCCGATCCCTTTAGGAGGGGGGGGGGGGGTATTTCTATGTGCCGATCCCTTTAGGAGGGGGGTATTTCTACGTGCCGATCCCTTTAGGAGGGGGGGGGGGGGCATTTCTACGTGCCGATCCCTTTAGGAGGGGGGGGGGGGGGTATTGCTACGTGCCGATCCCTTTAGGAGGGGGGGGGTATTTCTACGTGCCGATCCCTTTAGGAGGGGGGGGGGGTATTTCTACGTGCCAATCACTTTAGGAGGGGGGTATTTCTACGTGCCGATCACTTTAGGAGGGGGGGGGAGAGGGTATTTCTACGTGCCGATCCCTTTAGGAGGAGGGGGTGGGTATTTCTACGTGCCGATCCCTTTAGGAGGGGGGGGGGGGGTATTTCTACGTGCCGATCCCTTTAGGGGGGGGGTTTCTACGTGCCGATCCCTTTAGGAGGGGGGGGGGGGGTATTGCTACGTGCCGATCCCTTTAGGAGGGGGGGGGGGGTATTGCTACGTGCCGATCCCTTTAGGAGGGGGGGGGGGTATTTCTACGTGCCGATCCCTTTAGGAGGGGGGGGGGGGTATTTCTACGTGCCGATCCCTTTAGGAGGGGGGGGGGGGGGGTATTTCTACGTGCCGATCACTTAGGAGGGGGGTATTTCTACGTGCCGATCACTTTAGGAGGGGGGTATTTCTACGTGCTGATCCCTCGCGGTCGCGTAGAGTTGCTCTTAGCGCCAATCTATTCCCAATATGGATTACACAAAGGAATAAATGAGCGCGGCAGTGTTATTACCGATACTGGAGTTGCGGCTGCTCCGTGGTTTGGCGCACGTCACCTCCCTGAAGAAGATCTTCAGCTGCGAGTAGAGCAGCGTGACGTCCTTACCCCGGAATATCTGAGGAAGAGCAGCAATCAGCAACAATCCCCAAACCCTGTGATACAGCCGCACCCCCTAAACCCCGTGTTACAGCCGCACCCCCAAACACCGTGTTACACCGCACCCCCTAAATCCCGTGTTACATCGCACCCCCAAACCCCGTGTTACAGCCGCACCCCCCAAACCCTGTGATACAGCCGCACCCCTTAAACCCGTGTTACAGCCGCACCCCCTAAACCCCGTGTTACAGCCGCACCCCAAACACCGTGTTACACCGCACCCCCTAAATCCCGTGTTACAGCCGCACCTCCCCAACCCCGTGTTACAGCCGCACCCCCCAAACCCCGTGTTACAGCCGCACCCCCCCAAACCCTGTGATACACCGCACCCCCTAAATCCCGTGTTACAGCCGCACCCCCTAAACCCCGTGTTACAGCCGCACCCCCAAACACCGTGTTACACCGCACCCCCAAACCCCGTGTTACAGCCGCACCCCCCAAACCAGTGTTACACCGCACCCCCAAACCCCTGTGTTACACCGCACCCCCAAACCCGTGTTACAGCGCACCCCCCAAACCCCGTGTTACAGCCGCACCCCCCTAAACCCCGTGTTACACCGCACCCCCTAAACCCTGTGTTACAGCCGCACCCCCAAACCCCGTGTTACACCGCACCCCCTAAACCCCGTGTTACACCGCACCCCCCAAACCCTGTGTTACAGCCGCACCTCCCCAACCCCCGTGTTACAGCCGCACCCCCAAACACCGTGTTACACCGCACCCCCCAAACCCCGTGTTACAGCCGCACCCCCCAAACCCCGTGTTACAGCCGCACCCCCCAAACCCCGTGTTACAGCCGCACCCCCCAAACCCCGTGTTACAGCCGCACCCCCCAAACCCCGTGTTACAGCCGCACCCCCCAAACCCCGTGTTACAGCCGCACCCCCCAAACCCCGTGTTACAGCCGCACCCCCCAAACCCCGTGTTACAGCCGCACCCCTAAACCCCGTGTTACAGCCGCACCCCCCAAACCACGTGTTACACCGCACCCCCCAAACCCTGTGTTACACCGCACCCCCCAAACCCGTGTTACACCGCACCCCCCAAACCCCGTGTTACACCGCACCCCCCAAACCCCGTGTTACACCGCACCCCCCAAACCCCGTGTTACATCGCACCCCCAAACCCCGTCTTCCAGCTGCACCCCAAACCCCGTGTTACACCGCACCCCCCAAACCCCGTGTTACACCGCACCCTCAAACCCTGTGTTACACCGCACCCCCCAAACCCCGTGTTCACACCGCACCCCCAAACCCCGTCTTCCAGCTGCATCCCCCAAACCCCGTCTTCCAGCTGCATGCACAGCGCAGGGACAGACACGTGGCGGGAATCCACCCACCTTAGCCACAAAGGTGCCCCCTCTGCTCAGCACGTGTGTGGTGATGTTCAGGGCCTGAGGGGAAGGAAACACAGTGACAGTCAGATCTGAGACAGCGTGACGAGGGACACAGTGATCTGCACGGCGCGCCGCATGGCGAGGGACACAGTGATCTGTACGGCGCGCCGCATGGCGAGGGACACAGTGATCTGTACGGCGCGCCGCATGGCGAGGGACACAGTGATCTGTACGGCGCGCCGCATGGCGAGGGACCACAGTGATCTGCACGGCGTGCCGCATGGCGAGGGACACAGTGATCTGCATGGCGTGCCCGCATGGCGAGGGACACAGTGATCTGCACGGCGTGTCGCATGGCGTGTCGCATGGCGTGTCGCATGGCGAGGGACACAGTGATCTGCACGGCGTGCCGCATGGCGTGTCGCATGGCGAGGGACACAGTGATCTGCACGGCGTGCCGCATGGCGTGCCGCGTGACACAGTGATCTGCACGGCGTGCCGCATGGCGAGGGACACAGTGATCTGCATGGTGTGTCGCATGGCGAGGGACACAGTGATCTGCACGGCGTGCCGCATGGCGAGGGACACAGTGATCTGCACGGCGTGCCGCATGGCGAGGGACACAGTGATCTGCACGGCGTGTCGCATGGCGTGCCGCATGGCGAGGGACACAGTGATCTGCACGGCGTGCCGCATGGCGAGGGACACAGTGATCTGCATGGCGTGCCGCATGGCGAGGGACACAGTGATCTGCACGGCGTGCCGCATGGCGAGGGACACAGTGATCTGCACGGCGTGTCGCATGGCGTGTCGCATGGCGAGGGACACAGTGATCTGCACGGCGTGCCGCATGGCGTGCCGCGTGACGAGGGACACAGTGATCTGCACGGCGTGCCGCATGGCGAGGGACACAGTGATCTGTATGGCGTGTCGCATGGCGAGGGACACAGTGATCTGCACGGCGTGCCGCATGGCGAGGGACACAGTGATCTGCACGGCGTGCCGCATGGCGAGGGACACAGTGATCTGCACGGCGTGCCGCATGGCGAGGGACACAGTGATCTGCACGGCGTGCCGCATGGCGTGTCGCATGGCGAGGGACACAGTGATCTGCACGGCGTGTCGCATGGCGAGGGACACAGTGATCTGCACGGCGTGTCGCATGGCGCGCCGCATGGCGAGGGACACAGTGATCTGCACGGCGTGCCGCAGGGCGAGGGACACAGTGATCTGCACGGCGTGTCGCATGGCGTGCCGCAGGGCGAGGGACACAGTGATCTGCACGGCGTGCCGCATGCGTGCCGCATGGCGAGGGACACAGTGATCTGCACGGCGTGTCGCATGACGAGGGACACAGTGATCTGCACGGCGTGCCGCATGGCGAGGGACACAGTGATCTGCACGGCGTGTCGCATGGCGAGGGACACAGTGATCTGCACGGCGTGTCGCATGGCGAGGGACACAGTGATCTGCACGGCGTGACGCAGGGCGAGGGACACAGTGATCTGCACGGCGTGTCGCAGGGCGAGGGACACAGTGATCTGCACGGCGTGTCGCAGGGCGAGGGACACAGTGATCTGCACGGCGTGTCGCATGGCGTGTCGCAGGGCGAGGGACACAGTGATCTGCACGGCGTGCCGCATGGCGTGCCGCATGGCGAGGGACACAGTGATCTGCACGGCGTGTCGCATGGCGAGGGACACAGTGATCTGCACGGCGTGTCGCATGGCGAGGGACACAGTGATCTGCATGGCGTGCCGCAGGGCGAGGGACACAGTGATCTGCACGGCGTGCCGCATGGCGTGCCGCATGGCGAGGGACACAGTGATCTGCACGGCGTGTCGCATGACGAGGGACACAGTGATCTGCACGGCGTGCCGCATGGCGAGGGACACAGTGATCTGCACGGCGTGTCGCATGGCGAGGGACACAGTGATCTGCACGGCGTGTCGCATGGCGAGGGACACAGTGATCTGCACGGCGTGACGCAGGGCGAGGGACACAGTGATCTGCACGGCGTGTCGCAGGGCGAGGGACACAGTGATCTGCACGGCGTGTCGCAGGGCGAGGGACACAGTGATCTGCACGGCGTGTCGCATGGCGTGTCGCAGGGCGAGGGACACAGTGATCTGCACGGCGTGCCGCATGGCGTGCCGCATGGCGAGGGACACAGTGATCTGCACGGCGTGTCGCATGGCGAGGGACACAGTGATCTGCACGGCGTGTCGCATGGCGAGGGACACAGTGATCTGCATGGCGTGCCGCATGGCGAGGGACACAGTGATCTGCACGGCGTGTCGCATGGCGTGCCGCATGGCGAGGGACACAGTGATCTGCACGGCGTGTCGCATGGCGTGTCGCATGGCGAGGGACACAGTGATCTGCACGGCGTGTCGCATGGCGAGGGACACAGTGATCTGCACGGCGCGCCGCATGGCGTGTCGCATGGCGAGGGACACAGTGATCTGCACGGCGTGTCGCATGGCGTGTCGCATGGCGAGGGACACAGTGATCTGCACGGCGTGCCGCATGGCGTGTCGCAGGGCGAGGGACACAGTGATCTGCACGGCGCGCCGCATGGCGAGGGACACAGTGATCTGCACGGCGTGTCGCAGGGCGAGGGACACAGTGATCTGCACGGCGTGTCGCATGGCGAGGGACACAGTGATCTGCACGGCGTGTCGCACGGCGTGTCGCATGGCGAGGGACACAGTGATCTGCACGGCGTGTCGCATGGCGAGGGACACAGTGATCTGCACGGCGTGTCGCATGGCGAGGGACACAGTGATCTGCACGGCGTGTCGCATGGCGAGGGACACAGTGATCTGCACGGCGTGTCGCATGGCGTGCCGCATGGCGAGGGACACAGTGATCTGCACGGCGTGTCGCAGGGCGAGGGACACAGTGATCTGCACGGCGTGTCGCATGGCGTGTCGCATGGCGAGGGACACAGTGATCTGCACGGCGTGTCGCATGGCGTGTCGCAGGGCGAGGGACACAGTGATCTGCACGGCGTGCCGCATGGCGTGCCGCATGGCGAGGGACACAGTGATCTGCACGGCGTGCCGCATGGCGAGGGACACAGTGATCTGCACGGCGTGTCGCATGGCGAGGGACACAGTGATCTGCACGGCGTGTCGCATGGCGTGCCGCATGGCGAGGGACACAGTGATCTGCACGGCGTGCCGCATGGCGAGGGACACAGTGATCTGCACGGCGTGCCGCAGGGCGTGTCGCATGGCGAGGGACACAGTGATCTGCACGGCGTGTCGCATGGCGTGTCGCAGGGCGAGGGACACAGTGATCTGCACGGCGTGTCGCATGGCGAGGGACACAGTGATCTGCACGGCGCGCCGCATGGCGTGCCGCAGGGCGAGGGACACAGTGATCTGCACGGCGTGTCGCATGGCGAGGGACACAGTGATCTGCACGGCGTGTCGCATGGCGTGTCGCATGGCGAGGGACACAGTGATCTGCACGGTGTGCCGCATGGCGAGGGACACAGTGATCTGCACGGCGTGTCGCATGGCGAGGGACACAGTGATCTGCACGGCGTGCCGCAGGGCGAGGGACACAGTGATCTGCACGGCGTGTCGCATGGCGTGCCGCATGGCGAGGGACACAGTGATCTGCACGGCGTGTCGCATGGCGTGCCGCATGGCGAGGGACACAGTGATCTGCACGGCGCGCCGCATGGCGAGGGACACAGTGATCTGCACGGCGTGTCGCATGGCGTGTCGCATGGCGAGGGACACAGTGATCTGCACGGCGCGCCGCATGGCGAGGGACACAGTGATCTGCACGGCGCGCCGCATGGCGAGGGACACAGTGATCTGCACGGCGTGTCGCATGGCGAGGGACACAGTGATCTGCACGGCGTGTCGCATGGCGAGGGACACAGTGATCTGCACGGCGTGCCGCATGGCGTGCCGCATGGCGAGGGACACAGTGATCTGCACGGCGTGCCGCATGGCGAGGGACACAGTGATCTGCACGGCGTGTCGCATGGCGAGGGACACAGTGATCTGCACGGCGTGCCGCAGGGCGAGGGACACAGTGATCTGCACGGCGTGTCGCATGGCGTGCCGCAGGGCGCGCCGCATGGCGAGGGACACAGTGATCTGCACGGCGTGTCGCATGGCGTGCCGCAGGGCGCGCCGCATGGCGAGGGACACAGTGATCTGCACGGCGTGTCGCATGGCGTGCCGCATGGCGAGGGACACAGTGATCTGCACGGCGTGTCGCATGGCGAGGGACACAGTGATCTGCACGGCGTGCCGCATGGCGTGCCGCAGGGCACGTACTCACCGCCAGCAGCAGCTGAGCCTGGATATACTCATCAATATCATGCAGGCCCGTCACTGCAAGGAACAGGAAGTGACATCAGCAGCAACTCCAACCTGACCAGTCCCAGCAAGTCCCCCCGTCACCTCACAATGTGACAGCACAGGGACACAGAACAGGTCACCCCCCCCCCCCCCCGTCACCTCACACTGTGACAGCACAGGGACACGGAACAGGTCACCCCCCCGTCACCTCACACTGTGACAGCACAGGGACACAGAACAGGTCACCCCCCCCCTCACACCGTGACAGCACAGGGACACGGAACAGGTCACCCCCCCCCCCCTCACACTGTGACAGCACAGGGACACAGAACAGGTCACCCCCCCCTCATACTGTGACAGCACAGGGACACGGAACAGGTCACCCCCCCTCATACTGTGACAGCACAGGGACACGGAACAGGTCCCCCCCCCCCCGTCACCTCATACTGTGACAGCACAGGGACACGGAACAGGTCCCACCCCCCCCCCCCCGTCACCTCATACTGTGACAGCACAGGGACACAAAACAGGTCACCCCCCCCTCCGTCACCTCATACTGTGACAGCACAGGGACACGGAACAGGTCACCCCACCCCCCCCTCATACTGTGACAGCACAGGAACACGGAACAGGTCACCCCCCCCCCCCCCGTCACCTCATACTGTGACCGCACAGGGACACGGAACAGGTCACCCCCCCGTCACCTCATACTGTGACAGCACAGGGACACGGAACAGGTCACACCCCCGTCACCTCATACTGTGACAGCACAGGGACACGGAACAGGTCACCCCCCGTCACCTCATACTGTGACAGCACAGGGACACGGAACAGGTCACACCCCCCCCCCGTCACCTCATACTGTGACAGCACAGGGACACGGAACAGGTCACCCCCCGTCACCTCATACTGTGACAGCACAGGGACACGGAACAGGTCACACCCCCGTCACCTCATACTGTGACAGCACAGGGACACGGAACAGGTCACCCCCCCCCCCCCGGTCACCTCATACTGTGACAGCACAGGGACACGGAACAGGTCACCCCCCCCCCGTCACCTCATACTGTGACCGCACAGGGACACGGAACAGGTCACCCCCCCGTCACCTAATACTGTGACAGCACAGGGACACGGAACAGGTCACCCCCCCCCCCCTCATACTGTGACCGCACAGGGACACGGAACAGGTGTCCCCCCCCCCCCCGTCACCTCATACTGTGACAGCACAGGGACACAGAACAGGTCACCCCCCCCCCCCGTCACCTCATACTGTGACAGCACAGGGACACGGAACAGGTCACACCCCCGTCACCTCATACTGTGACAGCACAGGGACACGGAACAGGTCACCCCCCGTCACTTCATACTGTGACAGCACAGGGACACGGAACAGGTCACCCCCCCCCCGTCACCTCATACTGTGACAGCACAGGGACACAGAACAGGTCACCCCCCCCCCCCGTCACCTCATACTGTGACAGCACAGGGACACGGAACAGGTCACCCCCCCCCCCCGTCACCTCATACTGTGACCGCACAGGGACACGGAACAGGTCACCCCCCCCGTCACCTCATACTGTGACAGCACAGGGACACAGAACAGGTCACCCGTCACCCCCCCCCGTCACCTCATACTGTGACCGCACAAGGACACGGAACAGGTCACCCCCCATCACCTCATACTGTGACAGCACAGGGACACAGAACAGGTCACCCCTCCCCCCCCCGTCACCTCATACTGTGACAGCACAGGGACACGGAACAGGTCACACCCCCGTCACCTCATACTGTGACAGCACAGGGACACGGAACAGGTCACCCCCCGTCACCTCATACTGTGACAGCACAGGGACACGGAACAGGTCACCCCCCGTCACCTCATACTGTGACAGCACAGGGACACGGAACAGGTCACACCCCCGTCACCTCATACTGTGACAGCACAGGGACACGGAACAGGTCACACCCCCGTCACCTCATACTGTGACAGCACAGGGACACGGAACAGGTCACCCCCCGTCACTTCATACTGTGACAGCACAGGGACACGGAACAGGTCACCCCCCCCCGTCACCTCATACTGTGACAGCACAGGGACACAGAACAGGTCACCCCCCCCCCCGTCACCTCATACTGTGACAGCACAGGGACACGGAACAGGTCACCCCCCCCCCCCGTCACCTCATACTGTGACCGCACAGGGACACGGAACAGGTCACCCCCCCGTCACCTCATACTGTGACAGCACAGGGACACAGAACAGGTCACCCGTCACCCCCCCCCCCCCGTCACCTCATACTGTGACCGCACAAGGACACGGAACAGGTCACCCCCCATCACCTCATACTGTGACAGCACAGGGACACAGAACAGGTCACCCCTCCCCCCCCCGTCACCTCATACTGTGACAGCACAGGGACACGGAACAGGTCACACCCCCGTCACCTCATACTGTGACAGCACAGGGACACGGAACAGGTCACCCCCCGTCACCTCATACTGTGACAGCACAGGGACACGGAACAGGTCACCCCCCCCCGTCACCTCATACTGTGACAGCACAGGGACACAGAACAGGTCACCCCCCCCCCCGTCACCTCATACTGTGACAGCACAGGGACACGGAACAGGTCACCCCCCCCCCCGTCACCTCATACTGTGACCGCACAGGGACACGGAACAGGTCACCCCCCCGTCACCTCATACTGTGACAGCACAGGGACACAGAACAGGTCACCCGTCACCCCCCCCCCCCCGTCACCTCATACTGTGACCGCACAAGGACACGGAACAGGTCACCCCCCATCACCTCATACTGTGACAGCACAGGGACACAGAACAGGTCACCCCTCCCCCCCCCGTCACCTCATACTGTGACAGCAGAGGGACACGGAACAGGTCACACCCCCGTCACCTCATACTGTGACAGCACAGGGACACGGAACAGGTCACCCCCCGTCACCTCATACTGTGACAGCACAGGGACACGGAACAGGTCACCCCCCCCCGTCACCTCATACTGTGACAGCACAGGGACACGGAACAGGTCACCATGGAACAATCTACAATGAGCAGGCACGGAGAAACAAGGGACATCTTTATGCACTTACTCGGCCTGGGCGTCTCCCCCAGGGAAGCAGCGACAGGAAGTACAAGGCACTTTGTGATGACATAAGTAATCCATTTCACAGAGACACACGTTTAACCCCTTACCGTCCGGCGCACCATCACACACAACCATATCAGCCGGCTGTCCCTCAAAGTGTCGGATAATCTCATGCGCGGTGGAGACCTGCGGGCAGAGATAACAACTAGTACCTGCATGCAGGTAACCTGGACCTGTGTCCCCCTCCTCCCTCCCCCCCCCCCCAACGCTGGCTTCATACTGTGTCGCATCAATCATTATCTCCAAACACCGGGGTTCTGGTGCACCTTGGTGATGTCTCCCTGTATCTGGATCACCCCGGGGAGAGGAGCCATGGCCTGCAGATCCACTGCCACGATCTTCACCTCGGAGCTCTGCGCATCACTGCGCCTGAAGGGAAGCACAGCGTTATGATAACAGCAGCTCCCCATGTACACACTGCACCCCACACACCCGGCAATGCTCTGCAGAGCCCCCAGCTATATAATACTACACACGCGAGGTCTGCTCACCTGAGCTTCCGGCTGAGCACCTGGCTCCAGCTCCCAGGGGCCGCACACAGATCCACTGCTCTCTGCACCCCTGTGAGAGACAAGAACACAGCACAACGTATAACTCCCGCTCCCCAACACTCACGGGATGTATTCACGCTGCTCAATATCTCTCTAAAGCAGCAACCCAGGAGGCAGTTTCCCCCACTGTTGCTTATTTTTTTCCATTTGATTGAAGCAGGGATTTTTTTCGGTGCTGAACCCCCTTAATTTTCAGCTTCGGGGACCACCTCTTTCCCAAGATACTTTCCTCCATAGGGGGTACCAGCAGACACTCTGGCTTGCTAGCTGGGTTCATTTAATGGTGGATTTTCAAAGCCCCCGCGTCCTGCGGCCAATAGGACGATGTGACATCATCCGACGTGACTTTTTGTTGGCTCACGAGGGAGCGTTAAACTTTGCCGAGATCCCGGCACACGCCCCTTCGGAAGTATTTTGGGAAACAGGGAATCCCGGGAGCAGAAATGAATGGGGCTCAGCTCCGGAGACCCCTGCTTCAATCCCAAGTAAACTAAATAAATGAAGTTTAAAAAGCCGCTTGGATTGCTTCTTTAAAGGAGCAATTCCGCAAAGGAGCAAAGTGATCTAACCCAGCGACACGTCTAAGGGGCCTCACGTCGGGAATTCCTACCTTTTTATTACCCAAATCGGACACAGGTAGTTTTAATGTATTATTTAAACTGAGACTTGGGAGGGGTTTGATTTCCATTGGCTGCTCCCTTGTGTGATGTCATTGTGTGATCAGCAGGTGCTTGTACGGCCAGACTCCACCCTCCCCATCTCCTGTTATCTTTACTGGTTCTCTCAACCAGGGGGGGTAAGGGGGAACAAAACACCCGATTCACAAACACTTCCCCATTCAGAGTCCCAGAGAAATTCAACTGGGCGACTATGTTGGATCGCACCTTTAAATGCTGGAAGGCTAAACAGCATTGCAAAGATGAACCTCTTCACCACCCAAGGGCACATAACTCGCGTACAAGTCCGTTCTTGCTTTGCAATATGTCGCTTGCCTCGCACGCAGCAAAGGGGTTAATCAAAGAGCCAATAGTGTACATGCTGCAAAATCCACACAAGCTGCGCTTTATATATTGATGCACAGGATGGATATTCCTGATTACCCTTCGACAACAGACATCAAATTAAAGTATAAACCTGTAAGATAAACTATGCACGAGAGTGGACGTCCCCAGGGCTCCTGGAGCCGGAATTTGAGCCCCTGGATGCAGACACAGGCTGCTGCTGCCCTGACATTACTCCTTATAACAATAACGTAGCTGCCCTGTGCAGGAGAGTACCCTGGAAGAGCTGGTATTCCTCATCAAGTTGCAGGAGTTTGAAGGCGCTGCGGGCTCTCCAGCCCTCCTCTTTGGCCAGACGGTAATAAATGTCCCTCTTGTCCTTGGAGGAACGTCCCATGTTGTATCAGTGCTGCCCAAACCTCAGACCTGGTAGGGAGAGCAAGGTACCCACAGTGAGCCCCTTCACCTCCAGTAACGCGTCTTCCAGAGAAGTATTAACACAGCGCAGACAGCGCACAGCGTTCCCTTACAATAGGTGCAGGATTGCACCGGACCTCACTAACCCGATCACCCCATGCACAGTGTGAGCTTACTGTATGAATGCATTGTACTATAAGCGCAGATCTGCGCAGCAGCTCACATATACACCCACTAATGTAACTTATGTAACTGTATTTGTACCATGTATTATGTGTCTTCTTAACTCTATGTCCGGGACATACGCGAGAACGTGAGGTAGCTCTCAGTGTATTACTCCCTGGTAAAAGTTCTATGAATAAATATACTAACGGTGACTTTTATAGAGATGCATCTCCCCGGAATTAGAAGCTGGTGGATCAGGGGGGGGGGGCCTTCCTCTTATATGTGTCAGGTTATATTCCTGTACATAACAACGGGCACACAGAACAATAATCACTGTGCTTCTTATTATCTGTATGGCTCTAACATATCCCGCCGCGCAGTACTGTGTGTGAGGCTCCTGTCCCCAGGAGCTTACACTCGGAATAGGATATCTGCTGATGCTGCAGCGCTGAAGTGTCACGTTTATTCCGCCCCAGGGCGTCTGAGGAGACTCACCCTGGTCACTCACTTCCGGTTTACCGCACACCCACGTGCACATAAACAGCGGGGCTGCCCGGCGCGCCATCCAGTGACGCACTTCCGAAACAACAAGAACCACAGGCAGGTCACGTGGTGCTCTGTATCCGTACACCGACAGCCAATGAGGGCGGCTGGTGACGTCACGCGCGCCAGTGGGCGGGAACCTTTGACAGGATTTTTTGTTTTATATAAAAGCGCGGGAACGATTCGGGCGCCATTTTGTCTCTCGCTCGGCTGCTGATTAGAAAACAAAGTCACACCATGGAGGCCAGCCTGCCCAGTGAGGCGCAGCATGGGGGCGGGGTAGTAACACCTTGCAGCTGCTGTACACGATGTACCACGCAGTGTGTGGGGGGTCAGAGGACCCCCCCCCTCTGTGGGATAGGCCTGTGTGTGGGGGGACAGAGGACCCCCCTCTGTGGGATAGGCCTGTGTGTGGGGGGTCAGAGGACCCTCCTTCCCCTCTGTGGAATAGGCCTGTGTGTGGGGGGACAGAGGACCCCCCTCTGTGGGATAGGCCTGTGTGTGGGGGGTTACAGGACCCCCCCCCTCTGTGGGATAGGCCTGTGTGTGGGGGGACAGAGGACCCCCCCTCTGTGGGATAGGCCTGTGTGTGGGGGGTCAGAGGACCTCCCCCCCCTCTGTGGGATAGGCCTGTGTGTGGGGGTCACAGGACCCCACCCCCCTCTGTAGATAGGCCTGTGCAGAGTAAATGAGTACTTCACTATTGGGCGATAGCTTTTTTTTATTTGAACTAAATACATATAAAACAGACTAGCATTGGAGATTTCTCTCTCTTCCTCAGGTAATGATTCCTGACCTGAGAGAAATCTCCAATGCTTGTCTTATAGTAAATAAGTAAATAAAAAAGGTATCGCCTGATACTGAAGTACTCACTCGGCGCTACATATACACGCATTAAATCCCCCCCCCCTAACCAGCTGGTCATTAGCAGAGGCCTCAATCTCCCGCTGCTTTAATTAGCTGAAGCGTGCAGACAGGAATAAGGACACCTGGCTGCAGGATATAAGACGGGACAGTACGGGGGTGTCACATGTTGGCACTGCGTAATTGCCCCCCGGCCTGCTTGGAACCTGCGCTCCCATGTACACCGCACCGTGTCTGCGTGGCATATTTGCAGGGTGTAATTGCCAAGTTATGTCTCGTACATGTACCCAACCTGTTCTAAATACATATTGTCCATATTTGCAGTGAATTGTAACTCGGAGAACCTGCGCCTGCTGGTGAGGAAGCTACAGGAAGGTACCCAAACAGGGTTTATTAGGAAGACATCCACTTTGTGTTTACATTTCTGTAGTGAAAACTCACCAGTGAATATTGTCTTTATACAGCTGGAGATCTGGAGCCAAAGCTCGAGGACCTGATCAACAAGATAAAGAAGCTTCAGCAAGGTCACTGCAGGCGGGAGAGGGGGGTGGAGCCAGGCCTGGTGAGAGGGGGACGGCCAGGCCCGGTGAGAGGGGGACGACGGAACGGCCAGGCCCGGTGAGAGGGGAATGACGGGACGGCCAGGCCCGGTGAGAGGGGGACGACCAGGCCCGATGAGAGGGGGACGACGGGACGGCCAGGCCCGATGAGAGGGGGACGGCCAGGCCCGGTGAGAGGGGGACGGCCAGGCCCGGTGAGAGGGGGACGACGGAACGGCCAGGCCCAGTGAGAGGGGAATGACGGGAAGGCCTGGCCCGGTGAGAGGGGGACGACCAGGCCCGATAAGAGGGGGACGACGGGGCGGCCAGGCCCGATGAGAGGGGGACGGCCAGGCCCGGTGAGAGGGGGACGGCCAGGCCCGGTGAGAGGGGGACGACCAGGCCCGATGAGAGGGGGACGACGGGACGGCCAGGCCCGGTGAGAGGGGGACGACGGGACGGCCAGGCCCGGTCAGACGGGGACGACGGGACGGCCAGGCCCGGTGAGAGGGGGACGACGGGACGACCAGGCCCGGTGAGAGGGGGACGACGGGACGGCCAGGCCCGGTGAGAGGGGGACGACGGGACGGCCAGGCCCGGTGAGAGGGGGACGACGGGACGGCCAGGCCCGGTGAGAGGGGGACGGCCAGGCCCGGTTAGAGGGGGGCGACGGGACGACCAGGCCCGGTGAGAGGGGGACGACGGGACGGCGCCTTTATAAATGTCATGGCAGTCTCACATTTCAGACGTCTGTTATTGAATAAAACCGCAGTTTCTGCTCCTTTTTGGGGGTCTTGTGAAGCCTCTGTAACTGGCGTCACTACGTTATCTAACAGTCACAAACATCACTTCCGTGGAAATCCCACAATTACTGCCCCTCGTCACGTGAGAACGTGGGAGGCCTGGGGTATGATGGTATACCCGCCATGCCTCGGGTACGTTGAAGCAGATTCATGGCCCCAGTTTCCATGTTTTCTCACCTATTCTATGAGCCGTGCTGAACACGCATAGCGCGGACATTGCAGCAAAGCACACGCGGCATCCTGAGGTTACGCCGACTCCTGGTCTATGTAGCGTGTTGTCGCGGTGTGTCTGCGTGCTTCATGCAGGCGCGTCACACGCCAAACAATCTCTTCAAAGTGCAGGTTGAGCTGGTGAAAGGTCCGTATGGGACATGAAACGTTGTCACCCCCTGTTCTAGGCTGTCCCATTAGAGAACGTCATTATGAGCCCCACCGTCTCTCTGACTGAGGAGACGGCACTTTGAACACATTGTGTGTCGGTGTTGGCTGCACCGGCGGGTTTCTCTGTCCCCGCACTTTGAACACATTGTGTGTCGGTGTTGGCTGCACCGAGGGTTTCTCTGTCCCCGGCACTTTGAACACATTGTGTGTCGGTGTTGGCTGCACCGAGGGTTTCTCTGTCCCCGGCACTTTGAACACATTGTGTGTCGGTGTTGGCTGCACCGGCGGGTTTCTCTGTCCCCGCACGTTGAACACATTGTGTGTCTGTGTTGGCTGCACCGGCGGGTTTCTCTGTCCCCGGCACTTTGAACACATTGTGTGTCGGTTTTGGCTGCACCGGCGGGTTTCTCTGTCCCCGGCACTTTGAACACATTGTGTGTCGGTGTTGGCTGCACCGGCGGGTTTCTCTGTCCCCGGCACTTTGAACACACTGTGTGTCTGTGTTGGCTGCACCAGCGGGTTTCTCTGTCCCCGCACTTTGAACACATTGTGTGTCTGTATTGGCTGCACCGGCGGGTTTCTCTGTCCCGGCACTTTGAACACACTGTGTGTCTGTGTTGGCTGCACCAGCGGGTTTCTCTGTCCCCGGCACTTTGAACACATTGTGTGTCTGTGTTGGCTGCACCGGCGGGTTTCTCTGTCCCCGCACTTTGAACACATTGTGTGTCTGTATTGGCTGCACCGGCGGGTTTCTCTGTCCCCGGCACTTTGAACACACTGTGTGTCTGTGTTGGCTGCACCGGCGGGTTTCTCTGTCCCCGGCACTTTGAACACATTGTGTGTCGGTGTTGGCTGCACCGGCGGGTTTCTCTGTCCCCGCACTTTGAACACATTGTGTGTCGGTGTTGGCTGCACCGGCGGGTTTCTCTGTCCCCGGCACTTTGAACACACTGTGTGTCTGTGTTGGCTGCACCGGCGGGTTTCTCTGTCCCCGGCACTTTGAACACATTGTGTGTCGGTGTTGGCTGCACCGGCGGGTTTCTCTGTCCCCGGCACTTTGAACACACTGTGTGTCTGTGTTGGCTGCACCGGCGGGTTTCTCTGTCCCCGGCACTTTGAACACATTGTGTGTCGGTGTTGGCTGCACCGGCGGGTTTCTCTGTCCCCGGCACTTTGAACACATTGTGTGTCTGTATTGGCTGCACCGGCGGGTTTCTCTGTCCCCGGCACTTTGCACACATTGTGT
This sequence comes from Ascaphus truei, assembly GCF_040206685.1. Taxonomy (NCBI): domain Eukaryota; kingdom Metazoa; phylum Chordata; class Amphibia; order Anura; family Ascaphidae; genus Ascaphus; species Ascaphus truei. The sequence continues at coordinate 93,542 of NW_027457278.1, read as the reverse complement.
GTCGGTGTTGGCTGCACCGGCGGGTTTCTCTGTCCCCGCACTTTGAACACACTGTGTGTCTGTGTTGGCTGCTCCGGCGGGTTTCTCTGTCCCCGGCACTTTGAACACACTGTGTGTCGGTGTTGGCTGCACCGGCGGGTTTCTCTGTCCCCGGCACTTTGAACACATTGTGTGTCGGTGTTGGCTGCACCGGCGGGTTTCTCTGTCCCCGGCACTTTGAACACATTGTGTGTCTGTGTTGGCTGCTCCGGCGGGTTTCTCTGTCCCCGGCACTTTGAACACACTGTGTGTCGGTGTTGGCTGCACCGGCGGGTTTCTCTGTCCCCGGCACTTTGAACACATTGTGTGTCTGTGTTGGCTGCACCGGCGGGTTTCTCTGTCCCCGGCACTTTGAACACATTGTGTGTCGGTGTTGGCTGCACCGGCGGGTTTCTCTGTCCCCGCACTTTGAACACATTGTGTGTCTGTATTGGCTGCACCGGCGGGTTTCTCTGTCCCCGGCACGTTGAACACATTGTGTGTCTGTATTGGCTGCACCGGCGGGTTTCTCTGTCCCCGGCACTTTGAACACATTGTGTGTCTGTGTTGGCTGCACCGGCGGGTTTCTCTGTCCCCGCACTTTGAACACATTGTGTGTCTGTGTTGGCTGCACCGGCGGGTTTCTCTGTCCCCGGCACTTTGAACACATTGTGTGTCGGTGTTGGCTGCACCGGCGGGTTTCTCTGTCCCCGCACTTTGAACACATTGTGTGTCGGTTTTGGCTGCACCGGCGGGTTTCTCTGTCCCCGGCACTTTGAACACACTGTGTGTCTGTGTTGGCTGCACCGGCGGGTTTCTCTGTCCCCGCACTTTGAACACATTGTGTGTCTGTGTTGGCTGCACCGGCGGGTTTCTCTGTCCCCGCACTTTGAACACACTGTGTGTCTGTGTTGGCTGCACCGGCGGGTTTCTCTGTCCCCGGCACTTTGAACACATTGTGTGTCGGTGTTGGCTGCACCGGCGGGTTTCTCTGTCCCCGCACTTTGAACACATTGTGTGTCGGTGTTGGCTGCACCGGCGGGTTTCTCTGTCCCCGGCACTTTGAACACATTGTGTGTCTGTATTGGCTGCACCGGCGGGTTTCTCTGTCCCCGGCACTTTGAACACATTGTGTGTCGGTGTTGGCTGCACCGGCGGGTTTCTCTGTCCCCGGCACTTTGAACACACTGTGTGTCTGTGTTGGCTGCACCGGCGGGTTTCTCTGTCCCCGGCACTTTGAACACATTGTGTGTCGGTGTTGGCTGCACCGGCGGGTTTCTCTGTCCCCGGCACTTTGAACACATTGTGTGTCTGTATTGGCTGCACCGGCGGGTTTCTCTGTCCCCGGCACTTTGAACACATTGTGTGTCTGTGTTGGCTGCACCGGCAGGTTTCTCTGTCCCCGGCACTTTGAACACACTGTGTGTCTGTGTTGGCTGCACCGGCGGGTTTCTCTGTCCCCGGCACTTTGAACACATTGTGTGTCTGTATTGGCTGCACCGGCGGGTTTCTCTGTCCCCGGCACTTTGAACACATTGTGTGTCTGTGTTGGCTGCACCGGCGGGTTTCTCTGTCCCCGGCACTTTGAACACACTGTGTGTCGGTGTTGGCTGCACCGGCGGGTTTCTCTGTCCCCGCACTTTGAACACATTGTGTGTCTGTGTTGGCTGCACCGGCGGGTTTCTCTGTCCCCGGCACTTTGAACACATTGTGTGTCTGTGTTGGCTGCACCGGCGGGTTTCTCTGTCCCCGGCACTTTGAACACACTGTGTGTCGGTGTTGGCTGCACCGGCGGGTTTCTCTGTCCCCGGCACTTTGAACACATTGTGTGTCTGTGTTGGCTGCACCGGCGGGTTTCTGTGTCCCCGGCACTTTGAACACATTGTGTGTCTGTGTTGGCTGCACCGGCGGGTTTCTGTGTCCCCGGCACTTTGAACACATTGTGTGTCTGTGTTGGCTGCACCGGTGGGTTTCTCTGTCCCCGGCACTTTGAACACACTGTGTGTCTGTGTTGGCTGCACCGGCGGGTTTCTGTGTCCCCGGCACTTTGAACACATTGTGTGTCTGTGTTGGCTGCACCGGCGGGTTTCTCTGTCCCCGGCACTTTGAACACACTGTGTGTCGATGTTGGCTGCACCGGCGGGTTTCTCTGTCCCCGGCACTTTGAACACATTGTGTGTCGGTTTTGGCTGCACCGGCGGGTTTCTCTGTCCCCGGCACTTTGAACACACTGTGTGTCTGTGTTGGCTGCACCGGCGGGTTTCTCTGTCCCCGGCACTTTGAACACACTGTGTGTCGGTGTTGGCTGCACCGGCGGGTTTCTCTGTCCCCGCACTTTGAACACATTGTGTGTCTGTGTTGGCTGCATGGGCGGGTTTCTCTGTCCCCGCACTTTGAACACACTGTGTGTCGGTGTTGGCTGCACCGGCGGTTTTCTCTGTCCCCGGCACTTTGAACACATTGTGTGTCTGTGTTGGCTGCACCGGTGGGTTTCTCTGTCCCCGGCACTTTGAACACACTGTGTGTCGGTGTTGGCTGCACCGGCGGGTTTCTCTGTCCCCGCACTTTGAACACACTGTGTGTCGGTGTTGGCTGCACCGGCGGGTTTCTCTGTCCCCGCACTTTGAACACACTGTGTGTCGGTGTTGGCTGCACCGGCGGGTTTCTCTGTCCCCGCACTTTGAACACACTGTGTGTCTGTGTTGGCTGCACCGGCGGGTTTCTCTGTCCCCGCACTTTGAACACATTGTGTGTCTGTGTTGGCTGTACCGGCGGGTTTCTCTGTCCCCGCACGTTGAACACATTGTGTGTCGGTGTTGGCTGCACCGGCGGGTTTCTCTGTCCCCGCACTTTGAACACACTGTGTGTCGGTGTTGGCTGCACCGGCGGGTTTCTCTGTCCCCGCACTTTGAACACATTGTGTGTCTGTGTTGGCTGCACCGGCGGGTTTCTCTGTCCCCGCACTTTGAACACATTGTGTGTCGGTGTTGGCTGCACCGGCGGGTTTCTCTGTCCCCGGCACTTTGAACACACTGTGTGTCGGTGTTGGCTGCACCGGCGGGTTTCTCTGTCCCCGCACTTTGAACACATTGTGTGTCTGTGTTGGCTGCACCGGCGGGTTTCTCTGTCCCCGCACTTTGAACACACTGTATGTCTGTGTTGGCTGCACCGGCGGGTTTCTCTGTCCCCGGCACTTTGAACACATTGTGTGTCTGTGTTGGCTGCACCGGCGGGTTTCTCTGTCCCCGCACTTTGAACACACTGTATGTCTGTGTTGGCTGCACCGGCGGGTTTCTCTGTCCCCGGCACTTTGAACACATTGTATGTCTGTGTTGGCTGCACCGGCGGGTTTCTCTGTCCCCGGCACTTTGAACACATTGTGTGTCTGTGTTGGCTGCATGGGCGGGTTTCTCTGTCCCCGCACTTTGAACACATTGTGTGTCGGTGTTGGCTGCACCGGCGGGTTTCTCTGTCCCCGCACTTTGAACACATTGTGTGTCGGTGTTGGCTGCACCGGCGGGTTTCTCTGTCCCCGCACTTTGAACACATTGTGTGTCGGTGTTGGCTGCACCGGCGGGTTTCTCTGTCCCCGCACTTTGAACACATTGTGTGTCGGTGTTGGCTGCACCGGCGGGTTTCTCTGTCCCCGCACTCTGGGCGGCGCACTCACTCAGACACCGCTTTGTTCCCCTGTGCAGCTAAACATGTGATGGGAGAAGAGCTGCAGGCGTACCGGCGGCAGAGCCACGCGGCACAGAGAGAGCTGGATGAATGTAGGTACCGGCGCCGGCTCTTTCCAACGCGCACACTGTTACACTTCCCCGCTTCCAGTACTGCACACGGGCCCTGTCTGCCACAGTGCGTGAGGATCACGTGCAGGAACAGAACCTCGGGCGGCGGTCCACTGGACCCGTGTGAATGCCGGTGCTGATTTACTGCAGGATTGACGTTTCGGTTCTAATTTATCATGATAAAGGTGCAGAGTAAGAACTGAAACGTTGGTCCTTTAATAAACCAGCACAATTATTCACACACGTCCAGCGGGTCGCCGTCTCGGCTTCCGATGGCGAAACAATACAGGAAATAAAAGTGTGAGGTTAAAGAAAGCGGGAACCATGTGTTGGGGTGAGAAGGGAAATGACTGAGCAGAGAACACACCCCTCAGGTGTAGCAGGAATTATGGGGTCACAGCAGCAAGATAAAGATCTGTGTGTGTGTGTGTGTGTGTGATGACTTGTATTTCAGAGGGGATTCCTATAATAACCTCTCAATCTCTGTTGCAGTGAATGCAGAGAAGCTCTGTCTGGAGGAAATGCTAAACAAGAAGCAAGGTCAGGCGGGGCTTACATTTCGTACAATGCCGGAGATACGATCTTTCCAGGCTTATTAATACTGTACATGCTTGCTAATGAAGCAGGGATGGGGTTAACGCATTGCCCATCAGACATTAAAGAGTTAAAGATGTACACTGAGTACACTATTGTTTTGTACCAGACTCCTGGCTTAGAAGCATAGGATGCTGGGAGTTTTAGTTCTGCTCGTGATGTAACACAATGCTTTTAATGACATTAGGATCGTATGCTTTGTGTGTTTGCCTGGCCCTGTGTGTGTGTTTGTATGGATGTGTGTTTGCCTGGACTTGTGTGTGTCTGTAAGGACTTGTGTTTCTATGGCCCTGTATGTGTTTGCATGGACTTGTTTGCGTGGCTCTATATGTGCCTATCTGTTTGCGTGGTCCTGTGTGTTTTGCATGGACATGTTTGCAAGGATGTGTTTGCGTGGCCGTGTGTGTGTGTTTGCGGGGCCCTGTGTGTGTGTGTGGCCCTGTGTGTTTGTGTTGCCCTGTGTGTGTGTGTGTGTGTGTGTGTGTGTGTTTGTGTGTGTGTGTTTGCGTGGCCTGTGTGTCTTTGTTTGCGTGGCCTTGTGTGTGTTTGCGTGGCCCTGTGTCTGTGTGTGTGTTTGCGTGGCCCTGTGTGTGTGTGTGTGTGTGTGTTTGCGTGGCCCTGTGTGTGTGTTTGTGTGGCCCTGTGTCTGTGTGTGTGTTTGCGTGGCCCTGTGTGTGTGTGTATTTGCGTGGCCCTGTGTCTGTGTGTGTGTTTGCGTGGCCCTGTGTGTGTTTGCGTGGCCCTGTGTGTGTTTGCGTGGCCCTGTGTGTGTGTTTGCGTGGCCCTGTGTGTGTGTTTGCGTGGCCCTGTGTGTGTGTGTGTGTTTGCGTGGCCCTGTGTGTGTGTGTGTGTTTGCGTGGCCCTGTGTGTGTGTGTGTTTGCGTGGCCCTGTGTGTGTGTGTGTTTGCGTGGCCCTGTGTGTGTTTGCGTGGCCCTGTGTGTGTGTGTGTGTGTGTGTGTTGCAGGTATAACTGATGGTAGGTTTGTGTGTAGATGGGCAATATTTTAGCTGTTTGTCTATACTACTTGCTACATGAGGTGAAATGTGGGAATTATCATCCTTTAATACCCTAATGAAGGCATTTCCATAGGGCTCAGGCATTTCCATAGGGCTCAGGCATTTCCATAGGGCTCAGGCATTTCCATAGGGCTCAGGCATTTCCATAGGGCTCAGGCATTTCCATAGGGCTCAGGCATTTCCATAGGGCTCAGGCATTTCCATAGGGGTCAGGCCTCTCATGCATGTTTTCCACTTGTTGCAGAAACCCTGCAGATGTTGCAGCTGCAATGTGACAAAAAAGGAGCGGAGAACCAGAGGTAGACACGCGTGTTCCCTGACTATCAACTCGCACACGACACATGTATCTGTACCCCCGGAGTACTCTCCGGATCCCCACACAGTGGAACTGAAGGATAGGCTTTATTTTACATTTTTATACTTCAGTTTGTTATTTTCAATATTTTTACAGAGGATCGGGTTACCGGGAGAAAAACACCATAGAGCGACTAGACCACAACACAATAGTACAATGCACTGTCTCCTTTCACAGCACGCAAACGATTTAGTACAATGCGGTGGGTACTTGAGTATCGGAAGACTGGATTGCTTTGGTACGGTTTCTGTGAGGTGCCTCCCAATAGGTTTATCGGTCGGTTGGATAAGCTATCTGAAGGCCGACCTGCATCTCCCTCGCTTCTGTCCCAGGGGTCCCCACACCCTATTACATTTTCCTAGAGAGCCATTGAGAAAGTTTGTGATTTTCTCAGTATAATACCTGCCTTGTGTTGTTTGGTAGCCACTATACAGGGTTTTGTGGCCTCAAAAATTCGGGTGTCTGGCTCGTCCTCAGCCCACCGCTTAGTCCAACTTCGGGTGTCTGGCTCGTCCTCAGCCCACCGCTTAGTCCGACTTCGGGTGTCTGGCTCGTCCTCAGCCCACCGCTTAGTCCGACTTCGGGTGTCTGGCACGTCCTCAGCCCACCGCTTAGTCCGACTTCTGGTGTCTGGCACGTCCTCAGCCCACCGCTTAGTCCGACTTCGGGTGTCTGGCACGTCCTCAGCCCACCGCTTAGTCCGACTTCGGGTGTCTGGCACGTCCTCAGCCCACCGCTTAGTCCGACTTCGGGTGTCTGGCACGTCCTCAGCCCACCGCTTAGTCCGACTTCGGGTGTCTGGCACGTCCTCAGCCCACCGCTTAGTCCGACTTCGGGTGTCTGGCACGTCCTCAGCCCACCGCTTAGTCCGACTTCGGGTGTCTGGCACGTCCTCAGCCCACCGCTTAGTCCGACTTCGGGTGTCTGGCACGTCCTCAGCCCACCGCTTAGTCCGACTTCGGGTGTCTGGCACGTCCTCAGAGCCCACCGCTTAGTCCGACTTCGGGTGTCTGGCACGTCCTCAGCCCACCGCTTAGTCCGACTTCTGGTGTCTGGCACGTCCTCAGCCCACCGCTTAGTCCGACTTCTGGTGTCTGGCACGTCCTCAGAGCCCACCGCTTAGTCTGACTTCTGGTGTCTGGCACGTCCTCAGCCCACCGCTTAGTCCGACTTCGGGTGTCTGGCACGTCCTCAGCCCACCGCTTAGTCCGACTTCGGGTGTCTGGCACGTCCTCAGAGCCCACCGATTAGTTCGACTTCGGGTGTCTGGCACGTCCTCAGAGCCCACCGCTTAGTCCGACTTCTGGTGTCTGGCACGTCCTCAGAGCCCACCGCTTAGTCTGACTTCTGGTGTCTGGCACGTCCTCAGCCCACCGCTTAGTCCAACTTCGGGTGTCTGGCACGTCCTTAGCCCACCGCTTAGTCTGACTTCGGGTGTCTGGCACGTCCTCAGCCCACCGCTTAGTCCGACTTCGGGTGTCTGGCACGTCCTCAGCCCACCGCTTAGTCCGACTTCGGGTGTCTGGCACGTCCTCAGCCCACCGCTTAGTCCGACTTCGGGTGTCTGGCACGTCCTCAGAGCCCACCGCTTAGTCCGACTTCGGGTGTCTGGCACGTCCTCAGCCCACCGCTTAGTCCGACTTCGGGTGTCTGGCACGTCCTCAGCCCACCGCTTAGTCTGACTTTGGGTGTGTCTGGCACGTCCTCAGAGCCCACCGCTTAGTCTGACTTTGGGTGTGTCTGGCACGTCCTCAGAGCTCACAGCTTAGTCTATCTGCACGTCAGCCGAGGAGACATCGTGGTACTCAGATCAGTCGCTGCTTTTGTAGGTTCCCGGTCTCCATAGGAAATCATGGAGAACGGGGCAGCGACCAATCAAAGCGTGGATGCTGTGTGGGGGGCCAATCACAGTGCGAGGGCTCGCCTGTGTTGGCCAATCTGGGCTTGGGGTGTGATGGGGAGCCCGAGGTAAGGAGGGCAGGAATTACAAACTAGCGAATGAGAACAGCGCCTACTCAGTGCCGGCTCGCCATCTCTTGAGATGGGCGCCTCTGTCTGGGCAGACAATGCTCTTCGGACCAACATCTCCCAGATCGGAGGACCTCCCACCTTCCATTGTTTCCAATCTCCCCGTGGAACCAGCCCAACCCAAGTTCCTGGGCGTGCAGACGGGGTAGTTGTATTACCAGCCAGCATGCCCAGAGAGCAAAGGAATGCAGTTAACATTGCACTACGTACATTTACATTTAACACTGTACATGCTGGCCTCAGGTATATGGGTGTGCAGGGCGACCCTCAACATCCATCAGACAGACAAGGGCCAGATCCCGGGCTTAACCTTTAATATGCTGGTCTCTGGGCCCCTACCGTCACATCTATACCTAAGGCTTTCATGTGTTGTGTTCCCATTGCCTCATGTACCTATGCTTCGCCTTGGAGTTGAGTCCTAAAACTTCCTGGTATAGGTAGGAGATGATGTTTTTTCCTGGGGGCATTGCTCGACAGTAAAACTCAAAGTAGGTTTCTTACTTTATCCCTGTATTCAGGACGTGAACAAACAAAATGTCTTAATTGTACATAGTGAAGCTTTTGGGAGGGAGGTATGAGATGTTGTGTTTCTAATTCCTCCAAGGATTTTATAGTTACCTGAAAGTAGATTTTTAATTCTAATGATATGGTGGTTTTTCCACTAGAGAAACTCCGATTTTAGCTAGGTTTGGCGGAAAGAATACATTTTCAGACATGGGGACCACAGTCGTTTGTTTGTGTCCCAGATTCATTGGGAGTGAGCGAGGGTCGGGAGTGAGCGAGGGTCGGGAGTGAGCGAGGGTCGGGTGTGAGCGAGGGTCGGGAGTGAGCGAGGGTCGGGGGTGAGCGAGGGTCGGGGGTGAGCGAGGGTCGGGGGTGAGCGAGGGTCGGGGGTGAGCGAGGGTCGGGGGTGAGCGAGGGTCGGGGGTGAGCGAGGGTCGGGGGTGAGCGAGGGTCGGGAGTGAGCGAGGGTCGGGAGTGAGCGAGGGTCGGGAGTGAGCGAGGGTCGGGAGTGAGCGAGGGTCGGGTGCGAGCGAGGGTCGGGTGCGAGCGAGGGTCGGGTGCGAGCGAGGGTCGGGTGCGAGCGAGGGCCGGGTGCGAGCGAGGGCCGGGTGCGAGCGAGGGCCGGGTGCGAGCGAGGGCCGGGTGCGAGCGAGGGCCGGGTGCGAGCGAGGGCCGGGTGCGAGCGAGGGCCGGGTTGCACTTGGCAGTGGTTGGCCGGGAGTCTTTGCTGGACCACAGTAGGGACCTCAGGTTTAAGGATCCGATGAAGTGTCTCTCTCGCCCACCTAGCCTCGGCCTTTGTAACTGGTTTTAAGATTTACATTTGACAGAACTCTGTAATTTATACTCCACGTATCTCTTCATTAATTCACAAGTAATTAATTAATACCAGTGTTAAAAACATAACGATAAAAGGTTTAACCGATGGTAACATTAAGGGATGGGGCTCTGAATCCATAACACAGGGACCGCGTGTGCGACCGCGTATCACTGGCGCTCTTGCGTTGTGTCCTTGTTTCCCCAGACAGCAGCAGCTCTCGCAGGAGTGCACGCAGAGAATGGAGGACATAACCTCCAAGATACAAGAAGAAAAACTGAAGCAGAGAAAGCAAAGGTGCGATGAGCAAAGTGTACACACGATGACGGAGTAAGCGACGCACGGTGACGGCTACGGGGCTTCGGGAACGCCTGCTCTCCTCTTACCGTAGGCCGCGATTATAGTGCATGCTCGGGCGCACCTGCTCTCCTCTTACTGTAGGCCGCGATTATAGTGCATGCTCGCGTGCACCTGCTCTCCTCTTACCGTAGGCCGCGATTATAGTGCATGCTCGCGCGCGCGCCTGCTCTCCTCTTACCGTAGGCCGCGATTATAGTGCATGCTCGCGCGCGCGCCTGCTCTCCTCTTACCGTAGGCCGCGATTATAGTGCATGCTCGCGCGCACCTGCTCTCCTCTTACCGTAGGCCGCGATTATAGTGCATGCTCGCGCGCGCCTGCTCTCCTCTTACCGTAGGCCGCGATTATAGTGCATGCTCGCGCGCACCTGCTCTCCTCTTACCGTAGGCCGCGATTATAGAGCATGCTCACGCGCGCCTGCTCTCCTCTTACCGTAGGCCGCGATTATAGTGCATGCTCGCGCGCGCGCCGGCTCTCCTCTCACCGTAGGCCGCGATTATAGTGCATGCTCGCGCACGCCTGCTCTCCTCTTACCGTAGGCAGCGATTATAGTGCATGCTCGCGCGCGCGCCTGCTCTCCTCTTACCGTAGGCCGCGATTATAGTGCATGCTCGCGCGCGCCTGCTCTCCTCTTACCGTAGGCCGCGATTATAGTGCATGCTCGCGCGCGCCTGCTCTCCTCTTACCGTAGGCCGCGATTATAGTGCATGCTCGCGCGCGCGCCTGCTCTCCTCTTACCGTAGGCCGCGATTATAGTGCATGCTCGCGCGCGCGCCTGCTCTCCTCTTACCGTAGGCCGCGATTATAGTGCATGCTCGCGCGCCTGCTCTCCTCTTACCGTAGGCCGCGATTATAGTGCATGCTCGCGCGCGCCTGCTCTCCTCTTACCGTAGGCCGCGATTATAGTGCATGCTCGCGCGCGCGCGCCTGCTCTCCTCTTACCGTAGGCCGCGATTATAGTGCATGCTCGCGCGCGCCTGCTCTCCTCTTACCGTAGGCCGCGATTATAGTGCATGCTCGCGCGCGCGCCTGCTCTCCTCTTACCGTAGGCCGCGATTATAGTGCATGCTCGCGCGCGCGCCTGCTCTCCTCTCACCGTAGGCCGCGATTATAGTGCATGCTCGCGCGCGCCTGCTCTCCTCTTACCGTAGGCCGCGATTATAGTGCATACTTCGCGCGCGCCTGCTCTCCTCTTACCGTAGGCCGCGATTATAGTGCATGCTCGCGCGAGCCTGCTCTCCTCTTACCGTAGGCCGCGATTATAGTGCATGCTCGCGCGCGCCTGCTCTCCTCTTACCGTAGGCCGCGATTATAGTGCATGCTCGCATGCGCCTGCTCTCCTCTTACCGTAGGCCGCGATTATAGTGCATGCTCGCGCGCGCGCCTGCTCTCCTCTTACCGTAGGCCGCGATTATAGTGCATGCTCGCGCGCACCTGCTCTCCTCTTACCGTAGGCCGCGATTATAGTGCATGCTCGCGCGCGCCTGCTCTCCTCTTACCGTAGGCCGCGATTATAGAGCATGCTCACGCGCGCCTGCTCTCCTCTTACCGTAGGCCGCGATTATAGTGCATGCTCGCGCGCACCTGCTCTCCTCTCACCGTAGGCCGCGATTATAGTGCATGCTCGCGCGCGCGCCGGCTCTCCTCTCACCGTAGGCCGCGATTATAGTGCATGCTCGCGCACGCCTGCTCTCCTCTTACCGTAGGCAGCGATTATAGTGCATGCTCGCGCGCGCGCCTGCTCTCCTCTTACCGTAGGCCGCGATTATAGTGCATGCTCGCGCGCGCCTGCTCTCCTCTTACCGTAGGCCGCGATTATAGTGCATGCTCGCGCGCGCCTGCTCTCCTCTTACCGTAGGCCGCGATTATAGTGCATGCTCGCGCGCGCGCCTGCTCTCCTCTTACCGTAGGCCGCGATTATAGTGCATGCTCGCGCGCGCGCCTGCTCTCCTCTTACCGTAGGCCGCGATTATAGTGCATGCTCGCGCGCCTGCTCTCCTCTTACCGTAGGCCGCGATTATAGTGCATGCTCGCGCGCGCCTGCTCTCCTCTTACCGTAGGCCGCGATTATAGTGCATGCTCGCGCGCGCGCGCCTGCTCTCCTCTTACCGTAGGCCGCGATTATAGTGCATGCTCGCGCGCGCCTGCTCTCCTCTTACCGTAGGCCGCGATTATAGTGCATGCTCGCGCGCGCGCCTGCTCTCCTCTTAACGTAGGCCGCGATTATAGTGCATGCTCGCGCGCGCGCCTGCTCTCCTCTCACCGTAGGCCGCGATTATAGTGCATGCTCGCGCGCGCCTGCTCTCCTCTTACCGTAGGCCGCGATTATAGTGCATACTTCGCGCGCGCCTGCTCTCCTCTTACCGTAGGCCGCGATTATAGTGCATGCTCGCGCGAGCCTGCTCTCCTCTTACCGTAGGCCGCGATTATAGTGCATGCTCGCGCGCGCCTGCTCTCCTCTTACCGTAGGCCGCGATTATAGTGCATGCTCGCATGCGCCTGCTCTCCTCTTACCGTAGGCCGCGATTATAGTGCATGCTCGCGCGCGCGCCTGCTCTCCTCTTACCGTAGGCCGCGATTATAGTGCATGCTCGCGCGCACCTGCTCTCCTCTTACCGTAGGCCGCGATTATAGTGCATGCTCGCGCGCACCTGCTCTCCTCTTACCGTAGGCCGCGATTATAGTGCATGCTCGCGCGCACCTGCTCTCCTCTTACCGTAGGCCGCGATTATAGTGCATGCTCGCGCGCACCTGCTCTCCTCTTACCGTAGGCCGCGATTATAGTGCATGCTCGCGCGCGCCTGCTCTCCTCTCACCGTAGGCCGCGATTATAGTGCATGCTCGCGCGCGCCTGCTCTCCTCTTACCGTAGGCCGCGATTATAGTGCATGCTCGCGCGCGCCTGCTCTCTTACCGTAGGCCGCGATTATAGTGCATGCTCGCGCGCGCCTGCTCTCCTCTCACCGTAGGCCGCGATTATAGTGCATGCTCGCGCGCTCCTGCTCTCCTCTTACCGTGGGCCGCGATTATAGTGCATGCTCGCGCGCACCTGCTCTCCTCTTACCGTAGGCCGCGATTATAGTGCATGCTCGCGCGCGCCTGCTCTCCTCTCACCGTAGGCCGCGATTATAGTGCATGCTCGCTCGCGCGCACCTGCTCTCCTCTTACCGTAGGCCGCGATTATAGTGCATGCTCGCGCGCGCCTGCTCTCCTCTCACCGTAGGCCGCGATTATAGTGCATGCTCGCGCGCGCCTGCTCTCCTCTTACCGTAGGCCGCGATTATAGTGCATGCTCGCGCGCGCCTGCTCTCTTACCGTAGGCCGCGATTATAGTGCATGCTCGCGCGCGCCTGCTCTCCTCTCACCGTAGGCCGCGATTATAGTGCATGCTCGCGCGCTCCTGCTCTCCTCTTACCGTGGGCCGCGATTATAGTGCATGCTCGCGCGCACCTGCTCTCCTCTTACCGTAGGCCGCGATTATAGTGCATGCTCGCGCGCGCGCCTGCTCTCCTCTTACCTTACTTATTCTTTGGGCCGATTTTCTTTTTAACATAATGATTATTTGTTGTTTCTGATCGCTTTGTGAGTAGGTAGCATAGGAAACTCGTATAGGAAGAGGTGTGTACAACATATTACATGCAAAGCTATCACCGCCTGAGAAGGATATTTGCTTCTCCAGTAACCATACAACTTTGCTCAACAAATATCATGAATAAAAGATGTATTTTTTCATGTGATGACACTTGTGATGTCTGGCATGGAGGGGATTATAGGAGTGCTGCTAGCTGTAACGCCGCCGCTCACGGCAGATCAGCCGCCTGAACACGACCTTCTCTCACAAACTCTTTGCAGGATGGAGTTTGAGAAGCAGTTGGAAGAGCTGACGGAAAAGCACAAGGGTCTGTGGGAGTTTCATGTAAGCGTCGTTGCAGCAGAGTATGTGACCCTTGTGTGATTGCTTCATTAGGCGGTTGTAACGGGATTCAGGGGTGTGCGGGTGCTGTGATATTGGGGGTGAGGGGGCTATAACGGGGTTCAAGGGTGTGGGTGCTGTGATTTGGGGGGGGTGAGGGTGCTTTAACTGGATTCACGGGTGCAGGTGCTGTAATGGGGGGGAATGGGGCTATAACAGGATTCAGGGGTGCAGGTGCTATAACTGGGTGAGGGGCGCTGTGACGGGGGTGAGGGGCGCTGTGAAGAAGGCGGTGACGGGACATAAGGGTGTATTTTAGATGCTGACAGTCATGCAAGAAGAGGCTTCCGTTCAGCACCTCCTCAGTGCAGCCTTTATTACAGCACCCCTCAGCACGGCCTTTATTACAGCACCCCTCAGTGCAGCCTTTATTACAGCACCCCTCAGTGCAGCCTTTATTACAGCACCCCTCAGTGCAGCCTTTATTACAGCACCCCTCAGCGCAGCCTTTATTACAGCACCCCTCAGTGCTGCCTTTATTACAGCACCCCTCAGCGCTGCCTTTATTACAGCACCCCTCAGTGCAGCCTTTATTACAGCACCCCTCAGTGCAGCCTTTATTACAGCACCCCTCAGTGCAGCCTTTATTACAGCACCCCTCAGTGCAGCCTTTATTACAGCACCCCTCAGTGCAGCCTTTATTACAGCACCCCTCAGTGCTGCCTTTATTACAGCACCCCTCAGTGCAGCCTTTATTACAGCACCCCTCAGTGCAGCCTTTATTACAGCACCCCTCAGCGCAGCCTTTATTACAGCACCCCTCAGTGCAGCCTTTATTACAGCACCCCTCAGTGCTGCCTTTATTACAGCACCCCTCAGTGCTGCCTTTATTACAGCACCCCTCAGTGCAGCCTTTATTACAGCACCCCTCAGTGCAGCCTTTATTACAGCACCCCTCAGTGCTGCCTTTATTACAGCACCCCTCAGTGCAGCCTTTATTACAGCACCCCTCAGTGCTGCCTTTATTACAGCACCCCTCAGTGCAGCCTTTATTACAGCACCCCTCAGTGCAGCCTTTATTACAGCACCCCTCAGTGCAGCCTTTATTACAGCACCCCTCAGTGCTGCCTTTATTACAGCATCCCTCAGCGCTGCCTTTATTACAGCACCCCTCAGCGCAGCCTTTATTACAGCACCCCTCAGCGCAGCCTTTATTACAGCACCCCTCAGCGCAGCCTTTATTACAGCACCCCTCAGTGCAGCCTTTATTACAGCACCCCTCAGTGCAGCCTTTATTACAGCACCCCTCAGCGCAGCCTTTATTACAGCACCCCTCAGCGCAGCCTTTATTACAGCACCCCTCAGCGCAGCCTTTATTACAGCACCCCTCAGTGCAGCCTTTATTACAGCACCCCTCAGTGCAGCCTTTATTACAGCACCCCTCAGCGCAGCCTTTATTACAGTACCCCTCAGAGCAGCCTTTATTACAGCACCCCTCAGCGCAGCCTTTATTACAGCACCCCTCAGCGCAGCCTTTATTACAGCACCCCTCAGCGCAGCCTTTATTACAGCACCCCTCAGCGCAGCCTTTATTACAGCACCCCTCAGCGCAGCCTTTATTACAGCACCCCTCAGTGCAGCCTTTATTACAGCACCCCTCAGTGCAGCCTTTATTACAGCACCCCTCAGTGCAGCCTTTATTACAGTACCCCTCAGCGCAGCCTTTATTACAGCACCCCTCAGCGCGGCCTTTATTACAGCACCCCTCAGTGCTGCCTTTATTACAGCACCCCTCAGTGCTGCCTTTATTACAGCACCCCTCAGCGCAGCCTTTATTACCGCACCCCTCAGTGCAGCCTTTATTACAGCACCCCTCAGTGCAGCCTTTATTACAGCACCCCTCAGTGCAGCCTTTATTACAGCACCCCTCAGTGCTGCCTTTATTACAGCACCCCTCAGTGCTGCCTTTATTACAGCACCCCTCAGTGCAGCCTTTATTACAGCACAAACCTATATCCAGAAATCACAGTGGGAATAAAATGATACAGCTGGTGCTCCATCAGCCCTCGCTACATCTACAATAAGTCTCGCTCTCTGTGTGTAACCAGCACTCCCCGTTGCCCCCTCTCCCCGTTGCCACCTCTCCCCGTTGCCCCCTCTGCCCGTTGCCCCCTCTGCCCGTTGCCCCCTCTCCCCGTTGCCCCCTCTGCCCGTTGCCCCCTCTGCCCGTTGCCCCCTCTGCCCGTTGCCCCCTCTGCCCGTTGCCCCCTCTGCCCGTTGCCCCCTCTGCCCGTTGCCCCCTCTGCCCGTTGCCCCCTCTGCCCGTTGCCCCCTCTGCCCGTTGCCCCCTCTGCCCGTTGCCCCCTCTGCCCGTTGCCCCCTCTGCCCGTTGCCCCCTCTGCCCGTTGCCCCCTCTGCCCGTTGCCCCCTCTGCCCGTTGCCCCCTCTGCCCGTTGCCCCCTCTGCCCGTTGCCCCCTCTGCCCGTTGCCCCCTCTGCCCGTTGCCCCCTCTGCCCGTTGCCCCCTCTGCCCGTTGCCCCCTCTGCCCCCTCCCTAGCATTGCCGGCGGCCTGATTGTCTTTCCTTTCAGAATGAGAAGAGACTTGCGTCGCAGATCACGGAAATGGGAGAGCGGAAGCAGCATCTTCTGGATGAAGGTACCGGCGGGCCGTGTTCTGTAGGTACCGGCGGGCCGTGTTCTGTAGGTACCGGCGGGCCGTGTTCTGTAGGTACCGGCGGGCCGTGTTCTGTAGGTACCGGCGGGCCGTGTTCTGTAGGTACCGGCGGGCCGTGTTCTGTAGGTACCGGCGGGCCGTGTTCTGTAGGTACCGGCGGGCCGTGTTCTGTAGGTACCGGCGGGCCGTGTTCTGTAGGTACCGGCGGGCCGTGTTCTGTAGGTACCGGCGGGCCGTGTTCTGTAGGTACCGGCGGGCCGTGTTCTGTAGGTACCGGCGGGCCGTGTTCTGTAGGTACCGGCGGGCCGTGTTCTGTAGGTACCGGCGGGCCGTGTTCTGTAGGTACCTGGATGAAGGTACCGGCGGGCCGTGTTCTGTAGGTACCGGCGGGCCGTGTTCTGTAGGTACCGGCGGGCCGTGTTCTGTAGGTACCGGCGGGCCGTGTTCTGTAGGTACCGGCGGGCCGTGTTCTGTAGGTACCGGCGGGCCGTGTTCTGTAGGTACTGGCGGGCCGTGTTCTGTAGGTACCTGGATGAAGGTACCGGCGGGCCGTGTTCTGTAGGTACCTGGATGAAGGTACCGGCGGGCCGTGTTCTGTGGGTACCTGGATGAAGGTACCGGCGGGCCGTGTTCTGTGGGTACCTGGATGAAGGTACCGGCGGGCCGTGTTCTGTGGGTACCTGGATGAAGGTACCGGCGGGCCGTGTTCTGTGGGTACCTGGATGAAGGTACCGGCGGGCCGTGTTCTGTGGGTACCTGGATGAAGGTACCGGCGGGCCGTGTTCTGTGGGTACCTGGATGAAGGTACCGGCGGGCCGTGTTCTGTGGGTACCCGGATGAAGGTACCGGCGGGCCGTGTTCTGTGGGTACCCGGATGAAGGTACCGGCGGGCCGTGTTCTGTGGGTACCCGGATGAAGGTACCGGCGGGCCGTGTTCTGTGGGTACCCGGATGAAGGTACCGGCGGGCCGTGTTCTGTGGGTACCCGGATGAAGGTACCGGCGGGCCGTGTTCTGTGGGTACCCGGATGAAGGTACCGGCGGGCCGTGTTCTGTAGGTACCCGGATGAAGGTACCGGCGGGCCGTGTTCTGTGGGTACCCGGATGAAGGTACCGGCGGGCCGTGTTCTGTGGGTACCCGGATGAAGGTACCGGCGGGCCGTGTTCTGTGGGTACCCGGATGAAGGTACCGGCGGGCCGTGTTCTGTAGGTACCCGGATGAAGGTACCGGCGGGCCGTGTTCTGTGGGTACCCGGATGAAGGTACCGGCGGGCCGTGTTCTGTGGGTACCCGGATGAAGGTACCGGCGGGCCGTGTTCTGTGGGTACCCGGATGAAGGTACCGGCGGGCCGTGTTCTGTGGTTACCCGGATGAAGGTACCGGCGGGCCGTGTTCTGTGGGTACCCGGATGAAGGTACCGGCGGGCCGTGTTCTGTGGGTACCCGGATGAAGGTACCGGCGGGCCGTGTTCTGTGGGTACCCGGATGAAGGTACCGGCGGGCCGTGTTCTGTGGGTACCCGGATGAAGGTACCGGCGGGCCGTGTTCTGTGGGTACCCGGATGAAGGTACCGGCGGGCCGTGTTCTGTGGGTACCTGGATGAAGGTACCGGCGGGCCGTGTTCTGTGGGTACCTGGATGAAGGTACCGGCGGGCCGTGTTCTGTAGGTACCTGGATGAAGGTACCGGCGGGCCGTGTTCTGTAGGTACCGGCGGGCCGTGTTCTGTGGGTACCTGGATGAAGGTACCGGCGGGCCGTGTTCTGTAGGTACCTGGATGAAGGTACCGGCGGGCCGTGTTCTGTAGGTACCTGGATGAAGGTACCGGCGGGCCGTGTTCTGTAGGTACCTGGATGAAGGTACCGGCGGGCCGTGTTCTGTAGGTACCTGGATGAAGGTACCGGCGGGCCGTGTTCTGTAGGTACCTGGATGAAGGTACCGGCGGGGCGTGTTCTGTAGGTACCTGGATGAAGGTACCGGCGGGCCGTGTTCTGTAGGTACCTGGATGAAGGTACCGGCGGGCCGTGTTCTGTAGGTACCTGGATGAAGGTACCGGCGGGCCGTGTTCTGTGGGTACCTGGATGAAGGTACCGGCGGGCCGTGTTCTGTAGGTACCGGCGGGCCGTGTTCTGTAGGTACCTGGATGAAGGTACCGGCGGGCCGTGTTCTGTAGGTACCTGGATGAAGGTACCGGCGGGCCGTGTTCTGTAGGTACCGGCGGGCCGTGTTCTGTAGGTACCGGCGGGCCGTGTTCTGTAGGTACCGGCGGGCCGTGTTCTGTAGGTACCGGCGGGCCGTGTTCTGTGGGTACCTGGATGACGATACCGGCGGGCCGTGTTCTGTGGGTACCTGGATGAAGGTACCGGCGGGCCGTGTTCTGTCGGTACCTGGATGAAGGTACCGGCGGGCCGTGTTCTGTCGGTACCTGGATGAAGGTACCGGCGGGCCGTGTTCTGTAGGTACCTGGATGAAGGTACCGGCGGGCCGTGTTCTGTAGGTACCTGGATGAAGGTACCGGCGGGCCGTGTTCTGTAGGTACCCGGATGAAGGTACCGGCGGGCCGTGTTCTGTGGGTACCCGGATGAAGGTACCGGCGGGCCGTGTTCTGTAGGTACCTGGATGAAGGTACCGGCGGGCCGTGTTCTGTAGGTACCTGGATGAAGGTACCGGCGGGCCGTGTTCTGTAGGTACCTGGATGTAGTTACCGGCGGGCCGTGTTCTGTAGGTACCTGGATGAAGGTACCGGCGGGCCGTGTTCTGTAGGTACCTGGATGAAGGTACCGGCGGGCCGTGTTCTGTAGGTACCGGCGGGCCGTGTTCTGTAGGTACCTGGATGAAGGTACCGGCGGGCCGTGTTCTGTAGGTACCTGGATGAAGGTACC
Source organism: Ascaphus truei (assembly GCF_040206685.1). Taxonomy (NCBI): domain Eukaryota; kingdom Metazoa; phylum Chordata; class Amphibia; order Anura; family Ascaphidae; genus Ascaphus; species Ascaphus truei. The sequence continues at coordinate 74,595 of NW_027457278.1, read as the reverse complement.
GGCGGGCCGTGTTCTGTGGGTACCTGGATGTAGTTACCGGTTCCTCTTGTGCACTATCCAGACCTTTGACCCATAAGTGGACTAGTTGCGCGTTGGCGCTGTGTAGATGTTATTCACGTGACTGCGCGCTGTCGCAGCTTGGAATAACCTTTAACCTCAGCAGCTGCGCCTCCGTGGGCCATCATGGTAAGGTCTCTGCAGGAAACGTAAAGCGCCAACCAGGAGACCTGCGTGGTCCTGAGATACGGGTGCAGTTACCTGGATTAAAGATCCCTCCAGGGAAATCAAAATGACCCCCAAATCTTGCAGGTCCAGGGGGCCAATAGGAAGCTGCAATCGGTTGTGCCTTCCTATTGGCTGGCCGTTTAAATACCCAGTAACTACCCTGGTAACAGTCCCGGTGAGTATCGTGGGCATAGGGGGCCGCGCTTCAGCTTGGGTGAGCTCCCAGGTCCCAGTGCTGTAAGAAACCTAACGGGTTATCCTGGTGGGATTGCTGCTTTAGAGCGGCCACGAGCACGGAAGCAGTGCCACTGACTCCCACGTAACGGAGCGCTAACATTCACACACATTTCAATCTCGCTCCGCAGAGAGACAGACGCAAGGTAAGCTGGCTCAGGTCCTGGAAGATGTGAGCTCGCTCCGAGGGCCGCGTGCGGCGCACACCGCCGAGAGCAGCTTCCTGCGCAGTACAGAGGCAGCATGTGCAGTGTAAGTGCCGGCACACACTTCCGTCTAACAATGCCCCTCGTGTGTCAGGACTGCAACTCGGTTATGTGCTGTAGTAGAGTGGAAGCAAATTACCCACGTACACTCTATAGAACATGTTGGCGCCCAGCCGCTCTGTCTGTCCGCACGCGCTCTTGTCCGCTGTCTGCCTGCGGCACACCTGGACGCTCTCTGTCCGCGGCATGCCTTGCTGCTCTGTCTGTCCGTGGCATGCCTTGCTGCTCTGTCTGTCCGTGGCATCCCTGGCCACTCTGTCTGTCCACTTGTGCCTGCCTGCTCTGTCTGCCCGCGCCACGCCTGGACGCTCTGTCCGCGCGCGCCTGGCCGCTCTGTCTGCACGTGCTCTTGTCCGGTCTCTGTCCGCGCGCGCCTGGCCGCTCTGTCTGCGCGTGCCACGCCTGGACGCTCTGTCCGCGCGCGCCTGGCCGCTCTGTCTGCGCGTGCTCTTGTCCGGTCTCTGTCCGCGCGCGCCTGGCCGCTCTGTCTGCGCGTGCCACGCCTGGACGCTCTGTCCGCGCGCGCCTGGCCGCTCTGTCTGCGCGTGCTCTTGTCCGGTCTCTGTCCGCGCGCGCCTGGCCGCTCTGTCTGCGCGTGCCACGCCTGGACGCTCTGTCCGCGCGCGCCTGGCCGCTCTGTCTGCGCGTGCTCTTGTCCGGTCTCTGTCCGCGCGCGCCTGGCCGCTCTGTCTGCGCGTGCTCTTGTCCGGTCTCTGTCTGCGCGTGCTCTTGTCCGGTCTCTGTCCGCGCACGCCTGGCCGCTCTGTCTGCACGTGCTTTTGTCCGGTCTCTGTCTGTGCACGCCTAGCCGCTCTGTCTGTCCGCGCGCGCCTGGCCGCTCTGTCTGTCCGCGCACGCCTGGCCGCTCTGTCTGCACGTGCTCTTGTCCGGTCTCTGTCCGCGCGCGCCTGGCCGCTCTGTCCGCGCACGCCTGGCCGCTCTGTCTGCACGTGCTCTTGTCCGGTCTCTGTCCGCGCGCGCCTGGCCGCTCTGTCTGCGCGTGCCACGCCTGGACGCTCTGTCCGCGCGCGCCTGGCCGCTCTGTCTGCGCGTGCTCTTGTCCGGTCTCTGGCCGCTCTGTCTGCGCGTGCCACGCCTGGACGCTCTGTCCGCGCGCGCCTGGCCGCTCTGTCTGCGCGTGCTCTTGTCCGGTCTCTGTCCGCGCGCGCCTGGCCGCTCTGTCTGTCCGCGCACGCCTGGCCGCTCTGTCTGCACGTGCTCTTGTCCGGTCTCTGTCCGCGCGCGCCTGGCCGCTCTGTCTGCGCGTGCCACGCCTGGACGCTCTGTCCGCGCGCGCCTGGCCGCTCTGTCTGCACGTGCTCTTGTCCGGTCTCTGTCCGCACGCGCCTGGCCGCTCTGTCTGCACGTGCTCTTGTCCGGTCTCTGTCCGTGCACGCCTGGCCGCTCTGTCTGTCCGCGCGCGCCTGGCCGCTCTGTCTGCCCGCGCCACGCCTGGACGCTCTCTGTCCGCGGCATGCCTTTCTGCTCTGTCCGCGCGCGCCTGGCCGCTCTGTCTGCCCGCGCCACGCCTGGACGCTCTCTGTCCGCGGCATGCCTTGCTGCTCTGTCCGCGCGCGCCTGGCCGCTCTGTCTGCCCGCGCCACGCCTCTCATGAAAAGAGGGAAGTTTTCAACCCTATCTGGAACCCTGGTTAGATCAATTCTTTTTATCTGGAAATTTCCTTAGCCAGGGACTTAAGATTAATACGTAATATTTACTTTAATTTTATCCGCTTATGAACTTCTGCCTCGGTTAACCAATTGTTCATAAATATGGCGGTTGTGGCGTCCTCCTGCTCTCTTTCCTTGGGGTTTATTTGAAGGAATTCTGCTTCAGTTTAGGGGAACCCGGCCACAATGTTTTTGTCTTCAGGAAAGACCTTGTGTCTAGCTGGATATAGTAATGTGAACTTGAATCCTTGTTGGAAAAGTTCTTTACTCACAGATGGGAACGCCCTTCGCTTGGAAAAAACTTGCGCTGAGTAGTCGAGGTTACAGCCTAGAGGGAATGAGGGCCCTGTGTGTGTGAGGTTACAGCCTAGAGGGAATGAGAGCCGTGTGTGTGTGAGAGGTTACAGCCTAGAGGGAATGAGAGCCCTGTGTGTGTGTGAGGTTACATCCTAGAGGGAATGAGGGCCCTGTGTCTGTGAGAGGTTACAACCTAGAGGGAATGAGGGCCCTGTGTGTGTGTGAGGTTACAGCCTAGAGGGAATGAGGGCCCTGTGTGTGTGTGAGGTTACAGCCTAGAGGGAATGAGGGCCCTGTGTGTGTGAGGTTACAGCCTAGAGGGAATGAGGGCCCTGTGTGTGTGAGGTTACAGCATAGAGGGAATGAGGGCCCTGTGTGTGTGAGGTTACAGCCTAGAGGGAATGAGGGCCCTGTGTGTGTGTGAGGTTACAGCCTAGAGGGAATGAGGGCCCTGTGTGTGTGTGAGGTTACAGCCTAGAGGGAATGAGGGCCCTGTGTGTGTGAGAGGTTACAGCCTAGAGGGAATGAGGGCCCTGTGGGTGTGTGAGGTTACAGCCTAGAGGGAATGAGGGCCCTGTGTGTGAGGTTACAGCCTAGAGGGAATGAGGGCCCTGTGTGTGTGTGAGGTTACGGCCTAGAGGGAATGAGGGCCCTGTGTGTGTGTGAGGTTACAGCCTAGAGGTAATGAGGGCCCTGTGTGTGTGAGGTTACAGCCTAGAGGGAATGAGGGCCCTGTGTGTGTGTGTGAGGTTACAGCCTAGAGGGAATGAGGGCCCTGTGTGTGTGAGAGGTTACAGCCTAGAGGGAATGAGGGCCCTGTGTGTGAGAGGTTACGGCCTAGAGGGAATGAGGGCCCTGTGTGTGAGAGGTTACAGCCTAGAGGGAATGAGGGCCCTGTGTGTGTGAGGTTACAGCCTAGAGGGAATGAGGGCCCTGTGTGTGTGAGAGGTTACAGCCTAGAGGGAATGAGGGCCCTGTGTGTGTGTGAGGTTACAGCCTAGAGGGAATGAGGGCCCTGTGTGTGTGAGGTTACAGCCTAGAGGGAATGAGGGCCCTGTGTGTGTGTGAGGTTACAGCCTAGAGGGAATGAGGGCCCTGTGTGTGTGTGAGGTTACAGCCTAGAGGGAATGAGGGCCCTGTGTGTGTGAGAGGTTACAGCCTAGAGGGAATGAGGGCCCTGTGGGTGTGTGAGGTTACAGCCTAGAGGGAATGAGGGCCCTGTGTGTGAGGTTACAGCCTAGAGGGAATGAGGGCCCTGTGTGTGTGTGAGGTTACGGCCTAGAGGGAATGAGGGCCCTGTGTGTGTGTGAGGTTACAGCCTAGAGGTAATGAGGGCCCTGTGTGTGTGAGGTTACAGCCTAGAGGGAATGAGGGCCCTGTGTGTGTGTGTGAGGTTACAGCCTAGAGGGAATGAGGGCCCTGTGTGTGTGAGAGGTTACAGCCTAGAGGGAATGAGGGCCCTGTGTGTGTGAGGTTACAGCCTAGAGGGAATGAGGGGCCTGTGTGTGTGTGAGGTTACAGCCTAGAGGGAATGAGGGCCCTGTGTGTGTGTGAGGTTACAGCCTAGAGGGAATGAGGGCCCTGTGTGTGTGTGAGGTTACAACCTAGAGGGAATGAGGGCCCTGTGTGTGTGTGAGGTTACAACCTAGAGGGAATGAGGGCCCTGTGTGTGTGTGAGGTTACAACCTAGAGGGAATGAGGGTCCTGTGTGTGAGAGGTTACAGCCTAGAGGGAATGAGGGCCCTGTGTGTGTGAGGTTACAGCCTAGAGGGAATGAGGGCCCTGTGTGTGTGTGAGGTTACAACCTAGAGGGAATGAGGGCCCTGTGTGTGAGAGGTTACAGCCTAGAGGGAATGAGGGCCCTGTGTGTGTGTGTGAGGTTACAGCCTAGAGGGAATGAGGGCCCTGTGTGTGTGAGGTTACGGCCTAGAGGGAATGAGGGCCCTGTGTGTGAGGTTACAGCCTAGAGGGAATGAGGGCCCTGTGTGTGCGTGAGGTTACAGCCTAGAGGGAATGAGGGCCCTGTGTGTGCGTGAGGTTACAGCCTAGAGGGAATGAGGGCCCTGTGTGTGTGTGTGAGGTTACAGCCTAGAGGGAATGAGGGCCCTGTGTGTGTGAGAGGTTACAGCCTAGAGGGAATGAAGGCCCTGTGTGTGCGTGAGAGGTTACAGCCTAGAGGGAATGAGGGCCCTGTGTGTGTGTGAGAGGTTACAGCCTAGAGGGAATGAGGGCCCTGTGTGTCTGTGAGAGGTTACAGCCTAGAGGGAATGAGGGCCCTGTGTGTGTGTGAGGTTACAGCCTAGAGGGAATGAGGGCCCTGTGTGTGAGAGGTTACAGCCTAGAGGGAATGAGGGCCCTGTGTGTGAGAGGTTACAGCCTAGAGGGAATGAGGGCCCTGTGTGTCTGTGAGAGGTTACAACCTAGAGGGAATGAGGGCCCTGTGTGTGCGTGAGGTTACAGCCTAGAGGGAATGAGGGCCCTGTGTGTGTGAGAGGTTACAGCCTAGAGGGAATGAGGGCCCTGTGTGTGTGTGAGGTTACAGCCTAGAGGGAATGAGGGCCCTGTGTGTGCGTGAGGTTACAGCCTAGAGGGAATGAGGGCCCTGTGTGTGTGAGAGGTTACAGCCTAGAGGGAATGAGGGCCCTGTGTGTGTGTGAGGTTACAGCCTAGAGGGAATGAGGGCCCTGTGTGTGAGAGGTTACAGCCTAGAGGGAATGGGGGCCCTGTGTGTGAGAGGTTACAGCCTAGAGGGAATGAGGGCCCTGTGTGTGTGTGAGGTTACAGCCTAGAGGGAATGAGGGCCCTGTGTGTGAGAGGTTACAGCCTAGAGGGAATGAGGGCCCTGTGTGTCTGTGAGAGGTTACAACCTAGAGGGAATGAGGGCCCTGTGTGTGCGTGAGGTTACAGCCTAGAGGGAATGAGGGCCCTGTGTGTGTGAGAGGTTACAGCCTAGAGGGAATGAGGGCCCTGTGTGTGTGTGAGGTTACAGCCTAGAGGGAATGAGGGCCCTGTGTGTGAGAGGTTACAGCCTAGAGGGAATGAGGGCCCTGTGTGTGTGTGAGAGGTTACAGCCTAGAGGGAATGAGGGCCCTGTGTGTGTGTGAGGTTACAGCCTAGAGGGAATGAGGGCCCTGTGTGTGTGTGAGGTTACAGCCTAGAGGGAATGAGGGCCCTGTGTGTGAGAGGTTACAGCCTAGAGGGAATGAGGGCCCTGTGTGTCTGTGAGAGGTTACAGCCTAGAGGGAATGAGGGCCCTGTGTGTCTGTGAGAGGTTACAACCTAGAGGGAATGAGGGCCCTGTGTGTGTGAGAGAGGTTACAGCCTAGAGGGAATGAGGGCCCTGTGTGTGTGTGAGGTTACGGCCTAGAGGGAATGAGGGCCCTGTGTGTGTGTGAGAGGTTACAGCCTAGAGGGAATGAGGGCCCTGTGTGTCTGTGAGAGGTTACAACCTAGAGGGAATGAGGGCCCTGTGTGTGTGTGAGAGGTTACAGCCTAGAGGGAATGAGGGCCCTGTGTGTGTGTGAGGTTACAGCCTAGAGGGAATGAGGGCCCTGTGTGTGTGTGAGGTTACAGCCTAGAGGGAATGAGGGCCCTGTGTGTGAGAGGTTACAGCCTAGAGGGAATGAGGGCCCTGTGTGTGTGAGGTTACAGCCTAGAGGGAATGAGGGCCCTGTGTGTGTGAGGTTACAGCCTAGAGGGAATGAGGGCCCTGTGTGTCTGTGAGAGGTTACAGCCTAGAGGGAATGAGGGCCCTGTGTGTCTGTGAGAGGTTACAACCTAGAGGGAATGAGGGCCCTGTGTGTGTGTGAGAGGTTACAGCCTAGAGGGAATGAGGGCCCTGTGTGTGTGTGAGGTTACGGCCTAGAGGGAATGAGGGCCCTGTGTGTCTGTGAGAGGTTACAACCTAGAGGGAATGAGGGCCCTGTGTGTGTGTGAGAGGTTACAGCCTAGAGGGAATGAGGGCCCTGTGTGTGTGTGAGGTTACAGCCTAGAGGGAATGAGGGCCCTGTGTGTGTGAGAGGTTACAGCCTAGAGGGAATGAGGGCCCTGTGTGTGCGTGAGGTTACAGCCTAGAGGGAATGAGGGCCCTGTGTGCGTGAGGTTACAGCCTAGAGGGAATGAGGGCCCTGTGTGTGTGAGGTTACAGCCTAGAGGTAATGAGGGCCCTGTGTGTGTGAGAGGTTACAGCCTAGAGGGAATGAGGGCCCTGTGTGTGTGAGGTTACAGCCTAGAGGGAATGAGGGCCCTGTGTGTGTGTGAGGTTACAGCCTAGAGGGAATGAGGGCCCTGTGTGTGTGAGGTTACAGCCTAGAGGGAATGAGGGCCCTGTGTGTGTGAGAGGTTACAGCCTAGAGGGAATGAGGGCCCTGTGTGTGTGAGAGGTTACAGCCTAGAGGGAATGAGGGCCCTGTGTGTGTGAGGTTACAGCCTAGAGGGAATGAGGGCCCTGTGTGTGTGTGAGGTTACAGCCTAGAGGGAATGAGGGCCCTGTGTGCGTGAGGTTACAGCCTAGAGGGAATGAGGGCCCTGTGTGCGTGAGGTTACAGCCTAGAGGGAATGAGGGCCCTGTGTGTGTGTGAGGTTACAGCCTAGAGGGAATGAGGGCCCTGTGTGTGTGTGAGGTTACAGCCTAGAGGGAATGAGGGCCCTGTGTGTGTGTGAGGTTACAGCCTAGAGGGAATGAGGGCCCTGTGTGTGTGAGAGGTTACAGCCATGAGGGAATGAGGGCCCTGTGTGTGAGAGGTTACAGCCTAGAGGTAATGAGGACCCTGTGTGTGTGAGGTTACAGCCTAGAGGGAATGAGGGCCCTGTGTGTGTGAGAGGTTACAGCCTAGAGGGAATGAGGGCCCTGTGTGTGTGTGAGGTTACAGCCTAGAGGGAATGAGGGCCCTGTGTGTCTGTGAGAGGTTACAACCTAGAGGGAATGAGGGCCCAGTGTGTGCGTGAGGTTACAGCCTAGAGGGAATGAGGGCCCTGTGTGCGTGAGGTTACAGCCTAGAGGTAATGAGGGCCCTGTGTGTGTGAGAGGTTACGGCCTAGAGGGAATGAGGGCCCTGTGTGTGTGTGTGAGGTTACAGCCTAGAGGGAATGAGGGCCCTGTGTGTGTGAGGTTACAGCCTAGAGGGAATGAGGGCCCTGTGTGTGTGTGAGGTTACAGCCTAGAGGGAATGAGGGCCCTGTGTGTGTGTGAGGTTACAGCCTAGAGGGAATGAGGGCCCTGTGTGTGTGTGAGGTTACGGCCTAGAGGGAATGAGGGCCCTGTGTGTGTGTGAGGTTACAGCCTAGAGGGAATGAGGGCCCTGTGTGTGAGAGGTTACAACCTAGAGGGAATGAGGGCCCTGTGTGTGTGTGAGAGGTTACAGCCTAGAGGGAATGAGGGCCCTGTGTGTGTGAGAGGTTACAGCCTAGAGGGAATGAGGGCCCTGTGTGTGTGTGAGGTTACGGCCTAGAGGGAATGAGGGCCCTGTGTGTGTGTGAGGTTACAGCCTAGAGGGAATGAGGGCCCTGTGTGTGAGAGGTTACAACCTAGAGGGAATGAGGGCCCTGTGTGTGTGTGAGAGGTTACAGCCTAGAGGGAATGAGGGCCCTGTGTGTGTGTGAGAGGTTACAACCTAGAGGGAATGAGGGCCCTGTGTGTGGTGAGGTTACAGCCTAGAGGGAATGAGGGCCCTGTGTGCGTGAGGTTACAGCCTAGAGGGAATGAGGGCCCTGTGTGCGTGAGGTTACAGCCTAGAGGGAATGAGGGCCCTGTGTGCGTGAGGTTACAGCCTAGAGGGAATGAGGGCCCTGTGTGTGTGAGAGGTTACAGCCTAGAGGTAATGAGGGCCCTGTGTGTGTGAGGTTACAGCCTAGAGGGAATGAGGGCCCTGTGTGTGTGAGAGGTTACAGCCTAGAGGGAATGAGGGCCCTGTGTGTGTGTGTGAGGTTACAGCCTAGAGGTAATGAGGGCCCTGTGTGTGTGAGGTTACAGCCTAGAGGGAATGAGGGCCCTGTGTGTGTGAGAGGTTACAGCCTAGAGGGAATGAGGGCCCTGTGTGTGTGAGGTTACGGCCTAGAGGGAATGAGGGCCCTGTGTGTGAGAGGTTACGGCCTAGAGGGAATGAGGGCCCTGTGTGTGTGAGAGGTTACGGCCTAGAGGGAATGAGGGCCCTGTGTGTGTGAGAGGTTACGGCCTAGAGGGAATGAGGGCCCTGTGTGTGAGAGGTTACGGCCTAGAGGGAATGAGGGCCCTGTGTGTGTGAGAGGTTACGGCCTAGAGGGAATGAGGGCCCTGTGTGTGAGAGGTTACGGCCTAGAGGGAATGAGGGCCCTGTGTGTGTGAGGTTACAGCCTAGAGGGAATGAGGGCCCTGTGTGTGAGAGGTTACAGCCTAGAGGGAATGAGGGCCCTGTGTGTGTGTGAGGTTACAGCCTAGAGGGAATGAGGGCCCTGTGTGTGAGAGGTTACGGCCTAGAGGGAATGAGGGCCCTGTGTGTGTGAGGTTACAGCCTAGAGGGAATGAGGGCCCTGTGTGTGAGAGGTTACGGCCTAGAGGGAATGAGGGCCCTGTGTGTGTGTGAGGTTACAGCCTAGAGGGAATGAGGGCCCTGTGTGTGTGAGAGGTTACAGCCTAGAGGGAATGAGGGCCCTGTGTGTGTGTGAGGTTACAGCCTAGAGGGAATGAGGGCCCTGTGTGTGTGAGGTTACAGCCTAGAGGGAATGAGGGCCCTGTGTGTGTGTGAGGTTACAGCCTAGAGGGAATGAGGGCCCTGTGTGTGTGTGAGGTTACAGCCTAGAGGGAATGAGGGCCCTGTGTGTGAGAGGTTACAGCCTAGAGGGAATGAGGGCCCTGTGTGTGAGAGGTTACAGCCTAGAGGGAATGAGGGCCCTGTGTGTGTGTGAGGTTACGGCCTAGAGGGAATGAGGGCCCTGTTTGTGTGTGTGAGGTTACAGCCTAGAGGGAATGAGGGCCCTGTGTGTGTGTGAGGTTACAGCCTAGAGGGAATGAGGGCCCTGTGTGTGTGAGGTTACAGCCTAGAGGGAATGAGGGCCCTGTGTGTGTGTGAGGTTACGGCCTAGAGGGAATGAGGGCCCTGTGTGTGAGAGGTTACAGCCTAGAGGGAATGAGGGCCCTGTGTGTGTGTGAGGTTACAGCCTAGAGGGAATGAGGGCCCTGTGTGTGAGAGGTTACAGCCTAGAGGGAATGAGGGCCCTGTGTGTGTGAGGTTACGGCCTAGAGGGAATGAGGGCCCTGTGTGTGTGAGGTTACAGCCTAGAGGGAATGAGGGCCCTGTGTGTGTGAGGTTACGGCCTAGAGGGAATGAGGGCCCTGTGTTTGTGAGGTTACAGCCTAGAGGGAATGAGGGCCCTGTGTGTGTGAGGTTACGGCCTAGAGGGAATGAGGGCCCTGTGTGTGTGAGGTTACAGCCTAGAGGGAATGAGGGCCCTGTGTGTGTGAGGTTACAGCCTAGAGGGAATGAGGGCCCTGTGTGTGTGAGAGGTTACAGCCTAGAGGGAATGAGGGCCCTGTGTGTGTGTGAGGTTACAGCCTAGAGGGAATGAGGGCCCTGTGTGTGTGAGAGGTTACGGCCTAGAGGGAATGAGGGCCCTGTGTGTGAGGTTACAGCCTAGAGGGAATGAGGGCCCTGTGTGTGTGTGAGGTTACAGCCTAGAGGGAATGAGGGCCCTGTGTGTGAGGTTACAGCCTAGAGGGAATGAGGGCCCTGTGTGTGTGAGGTTACAGCCTAGAGGGAATGAGGGCCCTGTGTGTGTGAGAGGTTACAGCCTAGTGGGAATGAGGGCCCTGTGTGTGAGGTTACCGCCTAGAGGGAATGAGGGCCCTGTGTGTGAGAGGTTACGGCCTAGAGGGAATGAGGTCCCTGTGTGTGTGAGGTTACAGCCTAGAGGGAATGAGGGCCCTGTGTGTGTGAGGTTACGGCCTAGAGGGAATGAGGGCCCTGTGTGTGTGAGGTTACAGCCTAGAGGGAATGAGGGCCCTGTGTGTGTGAGGTTACAGCCTAGAGGTAATGAGGGCCCTGTGTGTGTGAGAGGTTACAGCCTAGAGGGAATGAGGGCCCTGTGTGTGTGTGAGGTTACAGCCAAGAGGGAATGAGGGCCCTGTGTGTGTGTGAGGTTACAGCCTAGAGGGAATGAGGGCCCTGTGTGTGTGTGAGGTTACAGCCTAGAGGGAATGAGGGCCCTGTGTGTGAGGTTACAGCCTAGAGGGAATGAGGGCCCTGTGTGTGTGTGAGGTTACAGCCTAGAGGGAATGAGGGCCCTGTGTGTGTGTGAGGTTACAGCCTAGAGGGAATGAGGGCCCTGTGTGTGTGTGAGGTTACAGCCTAGAGGGAATGAGGGCCCTGTGTGTGAGGTTACAGCCTAGAGGGAATGAGGGCCCTGTGTGTGTGAGGTTACAGCCTAGAGGGAATGAGGGCCCTGTGTGTGTGAGAGGTTACAGCCTAGTGGGAATGAGGGCCCTGTGTGTGAGGTTACCGCCTAGAGGGAATGAGGGCCCTGTGTGTGAGGTTACAGCCTAGAGGGAATGAGGGCCCTGTGTGTGTGAGGTTACAGCCTAGAGGGAATGAGGGCCCTGTGTGTGTGAGAGGTTACAGCCTAGAGGGAATGAGGGCCCTGTGTGTGTGAGAGGTTACAGCCTAGAGGGAATGAGGGCCCTGTGTGTGTGTGAGGTTACAGCCAAGAGGGAATGAGGGCCCTGTGTGTGTGTGAGGTTACAGCCTAGAGGGAATTAGGGCCCTGTGTGTGTGAGGTTACAGCCTAGAGGGAATGAGGGCCCTGTGTGTGTGTGAGGTTACAGCCTAGAGGGAATGAGGGCCCTGTGTGTGAGGTTACAGCCTAGAGGGAATGAGGGCCCTGTGTGTGTGAGGTTACAGCCTAGAGGGAATGAGGGCCCTGTGTGTGTGAGAGGTTACAGCCTAGTGGGAATGAGGGCCCTGTGTGTGAGGTTACCGCCTAGAGGGAATGAGGGCCCTGTGTGTGTGAGGTTACGGCCTAGAGGGAATGAGGGCCCTGTGTGTGTGAGGTTACAGCCTAGAGGGAATGAGGGCCCTGTGTGTGTGAGGTTACAGCCTAGAGGGAATGAGGGCCCTGTGTGTGTGAGAGGTTACAGCCTAGAGGGAATGAGGGCCCTGTGTGTGTGTGAGGTTACAGCCAAGAGGGAATGAGGGCCCTGTGTGTGTGTGAGGTTACAGCCTAGAGGGAATGAGGGCCCTGTGTGTGTGTGAGGTTACAGCCTAGAGGGAATGAGGGCCCTGTGTGTGTGTGAGGTTACAGCCTAGAGGGAATGAGGGCCCTGTGTGTGTGTGAGGTTACAGCCTAGAGGGAATGAGGGCCCTGTGTGTGTGTGAGGTTACAGCCTAGAGGGAATGAGGGCCCTGTGTGTGTGTGAGGTTACAGCCTAGAGGGAATGAGGGCCCTGTGTGTGAGGTTACAGCCTAGAGGGAATGAGGGCCCTGTGTGTGTGAGGTTACAGCCTAGAGGGAATGAGGGCCCTGTGTGTGTGAGAGGTTACAGCCTAGTGGGAATGAGGGCCCTGTGTGTGAGGTTACAGCCTAGAGGGAATGAGGGCCCTGTGTGTGTGAGGTTACAGCCTAGAGGGAATGAGGGCCCTGTGTGTGTGTGAGGTTACAGCCTAGAGGGAATGAGGGCCCTGTGTGTGTGTGTGTGAGAGGTTACAGCCTAGAGGGAATGAGGGCCCTGTGTGTGTGAGAGGTTACAGCCTAGAGGGAATGAGGGCCCTGTGTGTGTGTGTCAGGTTACAGCCTAGAGGGAATGAGGGCCCTGTGTGTGTGTGAGGTTACAGCCTAGAGGGAATGAGGGCCCTGTGTGTGTGTGAGGTTACAGCCTAGAGGGAATGAGGGCCCTGTGTGTGTGTGAGGTTACAGCCTAGAGGGAATGAGGGCCCTGTGTGTGTGTGAGGTTACAGCCTAGAGGGAATGAGGGCCCTGTGTGCGTGAGGTTACAGCCTAGAGGTAATGAGGGCCCTGTGTGTGTGAGGTTACAGCCTAGAGGTAATGAGGGCCCTGTGTGTGTGAGGTTACAGCCTAGAGGGAATGAGGGCCCTGTGTGTGTGTGTGAGGTTACAGCCTAGAGGGAATGAGGGCCCTGTGTGTGTGTGAGGTTACAGCCTAGAGGGAATGAGGGCCCTGTGTGTGTGTGAGGTTACCGCCTAGAGGGAATGAGGGCCCTGTGTGTGTGAGAGGTTACAGCCTAGAGGGAATGAGGGCCCTGTGTGTGTGTGAGGTTACAGCCTAGAGGGAATGAGGGCCCTGTGTGTGTGTGAGGTTACAGCCTAGAGGGAATGAGGGCCCTGTGTGTGTGAGAAGTTACAGCCTAGAGGGAATGAGGGCCCTGTGTGTGTGTGAGGTTACAGCCTAGAGGGAATGAGGGCCCTGTGTGTGCGTGAGGTTACAGCCTAGAGGGAATGAGGGCCCCGTGTGTGAGGTTACAGCCTAGAGGGAATGAGGGCCCTGTGTGTGTGAGAGGTTACAGCCTAGAGGGAATGAGGGCCCTGTGTGTGTGAGGTTACAGCCTAGAGGGAATGAGGGCCCTGTGGGTGTGTGAGGTTACAGCCTAGAGGGAATGAGGGCCCTGTGTGTGCGTGAGGTTACAGCCTAGAGGGAATGAGGGCCCCGTGTGTGAGGTTACAGCCTAGAGGGAATGAGGGCCCTGTGTGTGTGTGAGGTTACAGCCTAGTGGGAATGAGGGCCCTGTGTGTGAGGTTACGGCCTAGAGGGAATGAGGGCCCTGTGTGTGAGGTTACGGCCTAGAGGGAATGAGGGCCCTGTGTGTGTGAGGTTACAGCCTAGAGGGAATGAGGGCCCTGTGTGTGTGTGAGGTTACAGCCTAGAGGGAATGAGGGCCCTGTGTGTGTGAGGTTACAGCCTAGAGGGAATGAGGGCCCTGTGTGTGTGTGAGGTTACGGCCTAGAGGGAATGAGGGCCCTGTGTGTGTGTGAGAGGTTACAGCCTAGAGGGAATGAGGGCCCTGTGTGTGTGAGAGGTTACAGCCTAGAGGGAATGAGGGCCCTGTGTGTGTGAGGTTACAGCCTAGAGGGAATGAGGGCCCTGTGTGTGTGAGGTTACAGCCTAGAGGGAATGAGGGCCCTGTGTGTGTGTGAGAGGTTACAGCCTAGAGGGAATGAGGGCCCTGTGTGTGTGTGTGAGGTTACAGCCTAGAGGGAATGAGGGCCCTGTGTGTGTGTGAGGTTACAGCCTAGAGGGAATGAGGGCCCTGTGTGTGTGTGAGGTTACCGCCTAGAGGGAATGAGGGCCCTGTGTGTGTGAGAGGTTACAGCCTAGAGGGAATGAGGGCCCTGTGTGTGTGTGAGGTTACAGCCTAGAGGGAATGAGGGCCCTGTGTGTGTGTGAGGTTACAGCCTAGAGGGAATGAGGGCCCTGTGTGTGTGAGAAGTTACAGCCTAGAGGGAATGAGGGCCCTGTGTGTGTGTGAGGTTACAGCCTAGAGGGAATGAGGGCCCTGTGTGTGCGTGAGGTTACAGCCTAGAGGGAATGAGGGCCCCGTGTGTGAGGTTACAGCCTAGAGGGAATGAGGGCCCTGTGTGTGTGAGAGGTTACAGCCTAGAGGGAATGAGGGCCCTGTGTGTGTGAGGTTACAGCCTAGAGGGAATGAGGGCCCTGTGGGTGTGTGAGGTTACAGCCTAGAGGGAATGAGGGCCCTGTGTGTGCGTGAGGTTACAGCCTAGAGGGAATGAGGGCCCCGTGTGTGAGGTTACAGCCTAGAGGGAATGAGGGCCCTGTGTGTGTGTGAGGTTACAGCCTAGTGGGAATGAGGGCCCTGTGTGTGAGGTTACGGCCTAGAGGGAATGAGGGCCCTGTGTGTGAGGTTACGGCCTAGAGGGAATGAGGGCCCTGTGTGTGTGAGGTTACAGCCTAGAGGGAATGAGGGCCCTGTGTGTGTGTGAGGTTACAGCCTAGAGGGAATGAGGGCCCTGTGTGTGTGAGGTTACAGCCTAGAGGGAATGAGGGCCCTGTGTGTGTGTGAGGTTACGGCCTAGAGGGAATGAGGGCCCTGTGTGTGTGTGAGAGGTTACAGCCTAGAGGGAATGAGGGCCCTGTGTGTGTGAGAGGTTACAGCCTAGAGGGAATGAGGGCCCTGTGTGTGTGAGGTTACAGCCTAGAGGGAATGAGGGCCCTGTGTGTGTGAGGTTACAGCCTAGAGGGAATGAGGGCCCTGTGTGTGTGTGAGAGGTTACAGCCTAGAGGGAATGAGGGCCCTGTGTGTGTGTGAGGTTACAGCCTAGAGGGAATGAGGGCCCTGTGTGTGAGGTTACGGCCTAGAGGGAATGAGGGCCCTGTGTGTGTGAGGTTACAGCCTAGAGGGAATGAGGGCCCTGTGTGTGTGAGGTTACGGCCTAGAGGGAATGAGGGCCCTGTGTGTGTGAGGTTACAGCCTAGAGGGAATGAGGGCCCTGTGTGTGTGAGGTTACAGCCTAGAGGGAATGAGGGCCCTGTGTGTGCGTGAGGTTACAGCCTAGAGGGAATGAGGGCCCTGTGTGTGAGAGGTTGCAGCCTAGAGGGAATGAGGGCCCTGTGTGTGTGAGGTTACAGCCTAGAGGGAATGAGGGCCCTGTGTGTGAGGTTACGGCCTAGAGGGAATGAGGGCCCTGTGTGTGTGAGGTTACAGCCTAGAGGGAATGAGGGCCCTGTGTGTGTGAGGTTACGGCCTAGAGGGAATGAGGGCCCTGTGTGTGTGAGGTTACGGCCTAGAGGGAATGAGGGTCCTGTGTGTGAGAGGTTACAGCCTAGAGGGAATGAGGGCCCTGTGTGTGAGAGGTTACAGCCTAGAGGGAATGAGGGCCCTGTGTGTGTGAGGTTACAGCCTAGAGGGAATGAGGGCCCTGTGTGTGTGAGGTTACAGCCTAGAGGGAATGAGGGCCCTGTGTGTGTGTGAGGTTACAGCCTAGAGGGAATGAGGGCCCTGTGTGTGTGAGAGGTTACAGCCTAGAGGGAATGAGGGCCCTGTGTGTGTGAGGTTACGGCCTAGAGGGAATGAGGGCCCTGTGTGTGTGAGGTTACAGCCTAGAGGGAATGAGGGCCCTGTGTGTGTGAGGTTACAGCCTAGAGGGAATGAGGGCCCTGTGTGTGCGTGAGGTTACAGCCTAGAGGGAATGAGGGCCCTGTGTGTGAGAGGTTGCAGCCTAGAGGGAATGAGGGCCCTGTGTGTGTGAGGTTACAGCCTAGAGGGAATGAGGGCCCTGTGTGTGAGGTTACGGCCTAGAGGGAATGAGGGCCCTGTGTGTGTGAGGTTACAGCCTAGAGGGAATGAGGGCCCTGTGTGTGAGAGGTTACAGCCTAGAGGGAATGAGGGCCCTGTGTGTGTGAGGTTACAGCCTAGAGGGAATGAGGGCCCTGTGTGTGTGAGGTTACGGCCTAGAGGGAATGAGGGCCCTGTGTGTGTGAGGTTACGGCCTAGAGGGAATGAGGGTCCTGTGTGTGAGAGGTTACAGCCTAGAGGGAATGAGGGCCCTGTGTGTGAGAGGTTACAGCCTAGAGGGAATGAGGGCCCTGTGTGTGTGAGGTTACAGCCTAGAGGGAATGAGGGCCCTGTGTGTGTGAGGTTACAGCCTAGAGGGAATGAGGGCCCTGTGTGTGTGTGAGGTTACAGCCTAGAGGGAATGAGGGCCCTGTGTGTGTGAGAGGTTACAGCCTAGAGGGAATGAGGGCCCTGTGTGTGTGAGAGGTTACAGCCTAGAGGGAATGAGGGCCCTGTGTGTGTGTGAGGTTACGGCCTAGAGGGAATGAGGGCCCTGTGTGTGTGTGAGGTTACGGCCTAGAGGGAATGAGGGCCCTGTGTGTGTGAGAGGTTACAGCCTAGAGGGAATGAGGGCCCTGTGTGTGAGAGGTTACAGCCTAGAGGGAATGAGGGCCCTGTGTGTGTGAGGTTACAGCCTAGAGGGAATGAGGACCCTGTGTGTGTGAGGTTACAGCCTAGAGGGAATGAGGGCCCTGTGTGTGTGTGAGGTTACAGCCTAGAGGGAATGAGGGCCCTGTGTGTGTGTGAGGTTACAGCCTAGAGGGAATGAGGGCCCTGTGTGTGTGTGAGGTTACAGCCTAGAGGGAATGAGGGCCCTGTGTGTGTGTGTGTGAGAGGTTACAGCCTAGAGGGAATGAGGGCCCTGTGTGTGTGAGAGGTTACAGCCTAGAGGGAATGAGGGCCCTGTGTGTGTGTGTGAGGTTACAGCCTAGAGGGAATGAGGGCCCTGTGTGTGTGTGAGGTTACAGCCTAGAGGGAATGAGGGCCCTGTGTGTGTGTGAGGTTACAGCCTAGAGGGAATGAGGGCCCTGTGTGTGTGTGAGGTTACAGCCTAGAGGGAATGAGGGCCCTGTGTGTGTGTGAGGTTACAGCCTAGAGGGAATGAGGGCCCTGTGTGCGTGAGGTTACAGCCTAGAGGTAATGAGGGCCCTGTGTGTGTGAGGTTACAGCCTAGAGGTAATGAGGGCCCTGTGTGTGTGAGGTTACAGCCTAGAGGGAATGAGGGCCCTGTGTGTGTGTGTGAGGTTACAGCCTAGAGGGAATGAGGGCCCTGTGTGTGTGTGAGGTTACAGCCTAGAGGGAATGAGGGCCCTGTGTGTGTGTGAGGTTACCGCCTAGAGGGAATGAGGGCCCTGTGTGTGTGAGAGGTTACAGCCTAGAGGGAATGAGGGCCCTGTGTGTGTGTGAGGTTACAGCCTAGAGGGAATGAGGGCCCTGTGTGTGTGTGAGGTTACAGCCTAGAGGGAATGAGGGCCCTGTGTGTGTGAGAAGTTACAGCCTAGAGGGAATGAGGGCCCTGTGTGTGTGTGAGGTTACAGCCTAGAGGGAATGAGGGCCCTGTGTGTGCGTGAGGTTACAGCCTAGAGGGAATGAGGGCCCCGTGTGTGAGGTTACAGCCTAGAGGGAATGAGGGCCCTGTGTGTGTGAGAGGTTACAGCCTAGAGGGAATGAGGGCCCTGTGTGTGTGAGGTTACAGCCTAGAGGGAATGAGGGCCCTGTGGGTGTGTGAGGTTACAGCCTAGAGGGAATGAGGGCCCTGTGTGTGCGTGAGGTTACAGCCTAGAGGGAATGAGGGCCCCGTGTGTGAGGTTACAGCCTAGAGGGAATGAGGGCCCTGTGTGTGTGTGAGGTTACAGCCTAGTGGGAATGAGGGCCCTGTGTGTGAGGTTACGGCCTAGAGGGAATGAGGGCCCTGTGTGTGAGGTTACGGCCTAGAGGGAATGAGGGCCCTGTGTGTGTGAGGTTACAGCCTAGAGGGAATGAGGGCCCTGTGTGTGTGTGAGGTTACAGCCTAGAGGGAATGAGGGCCCTGTGTGTGTGAGGTTACAGCCTAGAGGGAATGAGGGCCCTGTGTGTGTGTGAGGTTACGGCCTAGAGGGAATGAGGGCCCTGTGTGTGTGTGAGAGGTTACAGCCTAGAGGGAATGAGGGCCCTGTGTGTGTGAGAGGTTACAGCCTAGAGGGAATGAGGGCCCTGTGTGTGTGAGGTTACAGCCTAGAGGGAATGAGGGCCCTGTGTGTGTGTGAGGTTACAGCCTAGAGGGAATGAGGGCCCTGTGTGTGAGGTTACGGCCTAGAGGGAATGAGGGCCCTGTGTGTGTGAGGTTACAGCCTAGAGGGAATGAGGGCCCTGTGTGTGTGAGGTTACGGCCTAGAGGGAATGAGGGCCCTGTGTGTGTGAGGTTACAGCCTAGAGGGAATGAGGGCCCTGTGTGTGTGAGGTTACAGCCTAGAGGGAATGAGGGCCCTGTGTGTGCGTGAGGTTACAGCCTAGAGGGAATGAGGGCCCTGTGTGTGAGAGGTTGCAGCCTAGAGGGAATGAGGGCCCTGTGTGTGTGAGGTTACAGCCTAGAGGGAATGAGGGCCCTGTGTGTGAGGTTACGGCCTAGAGGGAATGAGGGCCCTGTGTGTGTGAGGTTACAGCCTAGAGGGAATGAGGGCCCTGTGTGTGTGAGGTTACGGCCTAGAGGGAATGAGGGCCCTGTGTGTGTGAGGTTACGGCCTAGAGGGAATGAGGGTCCTGTGTGTGAGAGGTTACAGCCTAGAGGGAATGAGGGCCCTGTGTGTGAGAGGTTACAGCCTAGAGGGAATGAGGGCCCTGTGTGTGTGAGGTTACAGCCTAGAGGGAATGAGGGCCCTGTGTGTGTGAGGTTACAGCCTAGAGGGAATGAGGGCCCTGTGTGTGTGTGAGGTTACAGCCTAGAGGGAATGAGGGCCCTGTGTGTGTGAGAGGTTACAGCCTAGAGGGAATGAGGGCCCTGTGTGTGTGAGAGGTTACAGCCTAGAGGGAATGAGGGCCCTGTGTGTGTGTGAGGTTACGGCCTAGAGGGAATGAGGGCCCTGTGTGTGTGTGAGGTTACGGCCTAGAGGGAATGAGGGCCCTGTGTGTGTGAGAGGTTACAGCCTAGAGGGAATGAGGGCCCTGTGTGTGAGAGGTTACAGCCTAGAGGGAATGAGGGCCCTGTGTGTGTGAGGTTACAGCCTAGAGGGAATGAGGACCCTGTGTGTGTGAGGTTACAGCCTAGAGGGAATGAGGGCCCTGTGTGTGTGTGAGGTTACAGCCTAGAGGGAATGAGGGCCCTGTGTGTGTGTGAGGTTACAGCCTAGAGGGAATGAGGGCCATGTGTGTGTGAGGTTACAGCCAAGAGGGAATGAGGGCCCTGTGTGCGTGAGGTTACAGCCTAGAGGGAATGAGGGCCCTGTGTGTGTGAGGTTACAGCCTAGAGGGAATGAGGGCCCTGTGTGTGTGTGAGGTTACAGCCTAGAGGGAATGAGGGCCCTGTGTGTGTGAGAGGTTACAGCCTAGAGGGAATGAGGGCCCTGTGTGTGTGTGAGGTTACCGCCTAGAGGGAATGAGGGCCCTGTGTGTTTGTGAGAGGTTACAGCCTAGAGGGAATGAGGGCCCTGTGTGTGTGAGAGGTTACAGCCTAGAGGGAATGAGGGCCCTGTGGGTGAGAGGTTACAGCCTAGAGGGAATGAGGGCCCTGTGTGTGTGAGGTTACAGCCTAGAGGGAATGAGGGCCCTGTGTGTATGAGGTTACAGCCCAGAGGGAATGAGGGCCCTGTGTGTGAGAGGTTACAGCCCAGAGGGAATGAGGGCCCTGTGTGTGTGAGGTTACGGCCTAGAGGGAATGAGGGCCCCGTGTGTGAGGTTACAGCCTAGAGGGAATGAGGGCCCTGTGTGTGTGTGAGGTTACAGCCTAGAGGGAATGAGGGCCCTGTGTGTGTGTGAGGTTACAGCCTAGTGGGAATGAGGGCCCTGTGTGTGAGGTTACGGCCTAGAGGGAATGAGGGCCCTGTGTGTGAGGTTACGGCCTAGAGGGAATGAGGGCCCTGTGTGTGTGAGGTTACAGCCTAGAGGGAATGAGGGCCCTGTGGGTGTGTGAGGTTACAGCCTAGAGGGAGTGAGGGCCCTGTGTGTGTGAGGTTACAGCCTAGAGGGAATGAGGGCCCTGTGTGTGTGTGAGGTTACGGCCTAGAGGGAATGAGGGCCCTGTGTGTGTGTGAGAGGTTACAGCCTAGAGGGAATGAGGGCCCTGTGTGTGTGTGAGGTTACAGCCTAGAGGAAATGAGGGCCCTGTGTGTGTGTGAGGTTACAGCCTAGAGGGAATGAGGGCCCTGTGTGTGTGAGAAGTTACAGCCTAGAGGGAATGAGGGCCCTGTGTGTGTGTGAGGTTACAGCCTAGAGGGAATGAGGGCCCTGTGTGTGCGTGAGGTTACAGCCTAGAGGGAATGAGGGCCCCGTGTGTGAGGTTACAGCCTAGAGGGAATGAGGGCCCTGTGTGTGTGAGAGGTTACAGCCTAGAGGGAATGAGGGCCCTGTGTGTGTGAGGTTACAGCCTAGAGGGAATGAGGGCCCTGTGTGTGTGTGAGGTTACAGCCTAGAGGGAATGAGGGCCCTGTGTGTGCGTGAGGTTACAGCCTAGAGGGAATGAGGGCCCCGTGTGTGAGGTTACAGCCTAGAGGGAATGAGGGCCCTGTGTGTGTGTGAGGTTACAGCCTAGTGGGAATGAGGGCCCTGTGTGTGAGGTTACGGCCTAGAGGGAATGAGGGCCCTGTGTGTGAGGTTACGGCCTAGAGGGAATGAGGGCCCTGTGTGTGTGAGGTTACAGCCTAGAGGGAATGAGGGCCCTGTGTGTGTGTGAGGTTACAGCCTAGAGGGAATGAGGGCCCTGTGTGTGTGAGGTTACAGCCTAGAGGGAATGAGGGCCCTGTGTGTGTGTGAGGTTACGGCCTAGAGGGAATGAGGGCCCTGTGTGTGTGTGAGAGGTTACAGCCTAGAGGGAATGAGGGCCCTGTGTGTGTGAGAGGTTACAGCCTAGAGGGAATGAGGGCCCTGTGTGTGTGAGGTTACAGCCTAGAGGGAATGAGGGCCCTGTGTGTGTGTGAGGTTACAGCCTAGAGGGAATGAGGGCCCTGTGTGTGAGGTTACGGCCTAGAGGGAATGAGGGCCCTGTGTGTGTGAGGTTACAGCCTAGAGGGAATGAGGGCCCTGTGTGTGTGAGGTTACGGCCTAGAGGGAATGAGGGCCCTGTGTGTGTGAGGTTACAGCCTAGAGGGAATGAGGGCCCTGTGTGTGTGAGGTTACAGCCTAGAGGGAATGAGGGCCCTGTGTGTGCGTGAGGTTACAGCCTAGAGGGAATGAGGGCCCTGTGTGTGAGAGGTTGCAGCCTAGAGGGAATGAGGGCCCTGTGTGTGTGAGGTTACAGCCTAGAGGGAATGAGGGCCCTGTGTGTGAGGTTACGGCCTAGAGGGAATGAGGGCCCTGTGTGTGTGAGGTTACAGCCTAGAGGGAATGAGGGCCCTGTGTGTGTGAGGTTACGGCCTAGAGGGAATGAGGGCCCTGTGTGTGTGAGGTTACGGCCTAGAGGGAATGAGGGTCCTGTGTGTGAGAGGTTACAGCCTAGAGGGAATGAGGGCCCTGTGTGTGTGTGAGAGGTTACAGCCTAGAGGGAATGAGGGCCCTGTGTGTGTGTGAGAGGTTACAGCCTAGAGGGAATGAGGGCCCTGTGTGTGTGAGGTTACAGCCTAGAGGGAATGAGGGCCCTGTGTGTGTGAGGTTACAGCCTAGAGGGAATGAGGGCCCTGTGTGTGTGTGAGGTTACAGCCTAGAGGGAATGAGGGCCCTGTGTGTGTGTGAGGTTACAGCCTAGAGGGAATGAGGGCCCTGTGTGTGTGAGAGGTTACAGCCTAGAGGGAATGAGGGCCCTGTGTGTGTGAGAGGTTACAGCCTAGAGGGAATGAGGGCCCTGTGTGTGTGTGAGGTTACGGCCTAGAGGGAATGAGGGCCCTGTGTGTGTGTGAGGTTACGGCCTAGAGGGAATGAGGGCCCTGTGTGTGTGAGAGGTTACAGCCTAGAGGGAATGAGGGCCCTGTGTGTGAGAGGTTACAGCCTAGAGGGAATGAGGGCCCTGTGTGTGTGAGGTTACAGCCTAGAGGGAATGAGGACCCTGTGTGTGTGAGGTTACAGCCTAGAGGGAATGAGGGCCCTGTGTGTGTGTGAGGTTACAGCCTAGAGGGAATGAGGGCCCTGTGTGTGTGTGAGGTTACAGCCTAGAGGGAATGAGGGCCATGTGTGTGTGAGGTTACAGCCAAGAGGGAATGAGGGCCCTGTGTGCGTGAGGTTACAGCCTAGAGGGAATGAGGGCCCTGTGTGTGTGAGGTTACAGCCTAGAGGGAATGAGGGCCCTGTGTGTGTGTGTGAGGTTACAGCCTAGAGGGAATGAGGGCCCTGTGTGTGTGAGAGGTTACAGCCTAGAGGGAATGAGGGCCCTGTGTGTGTGTGAGGTTACCGCCTAGAGGGAATGAGGGCCCTGTGTGTTTGTGAGAGGTTACAGCCTAGAGGGAATGAGGGCCCTGTGTGTGTGAGAGGTTACAGCCTAGAGGGAATGAGGGCCCTGTGGGTGAGAGGTTACAGCCTAGAGGGAATGAGGGCCCTGTGTGTGTGAGGTTACAGCCTAGAGGGAATGAGGGCCCTGTGTGTATGAGGTTACAGCCCAGAGGGAATGAGGGCCCTGTGTGTGAGAGGTTACAGCCCAGAGGGAATGAGGGCCCTGTGTGTGTGAGGTTACGGCCTAGAGGGAATGAGGGCCCCGTGTGTGAGGTTACAGCCTAGAGGGAATGAGGGCCCTGTGTGTGTGAGAGGTTACAGCCTAGAGGGAATGAGGGCCCTGTGTGTGTGAGGTTACAGCCTAGAGGGAATGAGGGCCCTGTGTGTGAGAAGTTACAGCCTAGAGGGAATGAGGGCCCTGTGTGTGTGTGTGAGGTTACAGCCTAGAGGGAATGAGGGCCCTGTGTGTGCGTGAGGTTACAGCCTAGAGGGAATGAGGGCCCCGTGTGTGAGGTTACAGCCTAGAGGGAATGAGGGCCCTGTGTGTGTGTGAGGTTACAGCCTAGTGGGAATGAGGGCCCTGTGTGTGAGGTTACGGCCTAGAGGGAATGAGGGCCCTGTGTGTGAGGTTACGGCCTAGAGGGAATGAGGGCCCTGTGTGTGTGAGGTTACAGCCTAGAGGGAATGAGGGCCCTGTGTGTGTGTGAGGTTACAGCCTAGAGGGAGTGAGGGCCCTGTGTGTGTGAGGTTACAGCCTAGAGGGAATGAGGGCCCTGTGTGTGTGTGAGGTTACGGCCTAGAGGGAATGAGGGCCCTGTGTGTGTGTGAGAGGTTACAGCCTAGAGGGAATGAGGGCCCTGTGTGTGTGAGAGGTTACAGCCTAGAGGGAATGAGGGCCCTGTGTGTGTGAGGTTACAGCCTAGAGGGAATGAGGGCCCTGTGTGTGTGTGAGGTTACAGCCTAGAGGGAATGAGGGCCCTGTGTGTGAGGTTACGGCCTAGAGGGAATGAGGGCCCTGTGTGTGTGAGGTTACAGCCTAGAGGGAATGAGGGCCCTGTGTGTGTGAGGTTACGGCCTAGAGGGAATGAGGGCCCTGTGTGTGTGAGGTTACAGCCTAGAGGGAATGAGGGCCCTGTGTGTGTGAGGTTACAGCCTAGAGGGAATGAGGGCCCTGTGTGTGCGTGAGGTTACAGCCTAGAGGGAATGAGGGCCCTGTGTGTGAGAGGTTACAGCCTAGAGGGAATGAGGGCCCTGTGTGTGTGAGGTTACAGCCTAGAGGGAATGAGGGCCCTGTGTGTGAGGTTACGGCCTAGAGGGAATGAGGGCCCTGTGTGTGTGAGGTTACAGCCTAGAGGGAATGAGGGCCCTGTGTGTGTGAGGTTACGGCCTAGAGGGAATGAGGGCCCTGTGTGTGTGAGGTTACGGCCTAGAGGGAATGAGGGTCCTGTGTGTGAGAGGTTACAGCCTAGAGGGAATGAGGGCCCTGTGTGTGTGAGAGGTTACGGCCTAGAGGGAATGAGGGCCCTGTGTGTGTGTGAGGTTACGGCCTAGAGGGAATGAGGGCCCTGTGTGTGTGTGAGGTTACGGCCTAGAGGGAATGAGGGCCCTGTGTGTGTGAGAGGTTACAGCCTAGAGGGAATGAGGGCCCTGTGTGTGTGAGGTTACAGCCTAGAGGGAATGAGGACCCTGTGTGTGTGAGGTTACAGCCTAGAGGGAATGAGGGCCCTGTGTGTGTGAGGTTACGGCCTAGAGGGAATGAGGGTCCTGTGTGTGAGAGGTTACAGCCTAGAGGGAATGAGGGCCCTGTGTGTGAGAGGTTACAGCCTAGAGGGAATGAGGACCCTGTGTTTGTGAGGTTACAGCCTAGAGGGAATGAGGGCCCTGTGTGTGTGTGAGGTTACAGCCTAGAGGGAATGAGGGCCCTGTGTGTGTGTGAGGTTACAGCCTAGAGGGAATGAGGGCCCTGTGTGTGTGAGGTTACAGCCAAGAGGGAATGAGGGCCCTGTGTGCGTGAGGTTACAGCCTAGAGGGAATGAGGGCCCTGTGTGTGTGAGGTTACAGCCTAGAGGGAATGAGGGCCCTGTGTGTGTGTGAGGTTACAGCCTAGAGGGAATGAGGGCCCTGTGTGTGTGAGGTTACCGCCTAGAGGGAATGAGGGCCCTGTGTGTTTGTGAGAGGTTACAGCCTAGAGGGAATGAGGGCCCTGTGTGTGTGAGAGGTTACAGCCTAGAGGGAATGAGGGCCCTGTGGGTGAGAGGTTACAGCCTAGAGGGAATGAGGGCCCTGTGTGTGTGAGGTTACAGCCTAGAGGGAATGAGGGCCCTGTGTGTATGAGGTTACAGCCCAGAGGGAATGAGGGCCCTGTGTGTGAGAGGTTACAGCCCAGAGGGAATGAGGGCCCTGTGTGTGTGAGGTTACGGCCTAGAGGGAATGAGAGCCCCGTGTGTGAGGTTACAGCCTAGAGGGAATGAGGGCCCTGTGTGTGTGAGAGGTTACAGCCTAGAGGGAATGAGGGCCCTGTGTGTGTGAGGTTACAGCCTAGAGGGAATGAGGGCCCTGTGTGTGAGAAGTTACAGCCTAGAGGGAATGAGGGCCCTGTGTGTGTGTGAGGTTACAGCCTAGAGGGAATGAGGGCCCTGTGTGTGCGTGAGGTTACAGCCTAGAGGGAATGAGGGCCCCGTGTGTGAGGTTACAGCCTAGAGGGAATGAGGGCCCTGTGTGTGTGTGAGGTTACAGCCTAGTGGGAATGAGGGCCCTGTGTGTGAGGTTACGGCCTAGAGGGAATGAGGGCCCTGTGTGTGAGGTTACGGCCTAGAGGGAATGAGGGCCCTGTGTGTGTGAGGTTACAGCCTAGAGGGAGTGAGGGCCCTGTGTGTGTGAGGTTACAGCCTAGAGGGAATGAGGGCCCTGTGTGTGTGTGAGGTTACGGCCTAGAGGGAATGAGGGCCCTGTGTGTGTGTGAGAGGTTACAGCCTAGAGGGAATGAGGGCCCTGTGTGTGTGAGGTTACAGCCTAGAGGGAATGAGGGCCCTGTGTGTGTGAGGTTACAGCCTAGAGGGAATGAGGGCCCTGTGTGTGTGTGAGGTTACAGCCTAGAGGGAATGAGGGCCCTGTGTGTGAGGTTACGGCCTAGAGGGAATGAGGGCCCTGTGTGTGTGAGGTTACAGCCTAGAGGGAATGAGGGCCCTGTGTGTGTGAGGTTACGGCCTAGAGGGAATGAGGGCCCTGTGTGTGTGAGGTTACAGCCTAGAGGGAATGAGGGCCCTGTGTGTGTGAGGTTACAGCCTAGAGGGAATGAGGGCCCTGTGTGTGCGTGAGGTTACAGCCTAGAGGGAATGAGGGCCCTGTGTGTGAGAGGTTACAGCCTAGAGGGAATGAGGGCCCTGTGTGTGTGAGGTTACAGCCTAGAGGGAATGAGGGCCCTGTGTGTGAGGTTACGGCCTAGAGGGAATGAGGGCACTGTGTGTGTGAGGTTACAGCCTAGAGGGAATGAGGGCCCTGTGTGTGTGAGGTTACAGCCTAGAGGGAATGAGGGCCCTGTGTGTGTGAGAGGTTACGGCCTAGAGGGAATGAGGGCCCTGTGTGTGTGTGAGGTTACGGCCTAGAGGGAATGAGGGCCCTGTGTGTGTGTGAGGTTACGGCCTAAAGGGAATGAGGGCCCTGTGTGTGTGAGAGGTTACAGCCTAGAGGGAATGAGGGCCCTGTGTGTGTGTGAGGTTACAGCCTAGAGGGAATGAGGGCCCTGTGTGTGTGAGGTTACAGCCTAGAGGGAATGAGGACCCTGTGTGTGTGAGGTTACAGCCTAGAGGGAATGAGGGCCCTGTGTGTGTGTGAGGTTACAGCCTAGAGGGAATGAGGGCCCTGTGTGTGTGTGAGGTTACAGCCTAGAGGGAATGAGGGCCCTGTGTGTGTGAGGTTACAGCCAAGAGGGAATGAGGGCCCTGTGTGCGTGAGGTTACAGCCTAGAGGGAATGAGGGCCCTGTGTGTGTGAGGTTACAGCCTAGAGGGAATGAGGGCCCTGTGTGTGTGTGAGGTTACCGCCTAGAGGGAATGAGGGCCCTGTGTGTTTGTGAGAGGTTACAGCCTAGAGGGAATGAGGGCCCTGTGTGTGTGAGAGGTTACAGCCTAGAGGGAATGAGGGCCCTGTGGGTGAGAGGTTACAGCCTAGAGGGAATGAGGGCCCTGTGTGTGTGAGGTTACAGCCTAGAGGGAATGAGGGCCCTGTGTGTATGAGGTTACAGCCCAGAGGGAATGAGGGCCCTGTGTGTGAGAGGTTACAGCCCAGAGGGAATGAGGGCCCTGTGTGTGTGAGGTTACGGCCTAGAGGGAATGAGGGCCCTGTGTGTGAGGTTACAGCCTAGAGGGAATGAGGGCCCTGTGTGTGTGAGAGGTTACAGCCTAGAGGGAATGAGGGCCCTGTGTGTGTGAGGTTACAGCCTAGAGGGAATGAGGGCCCTGTGTGTGAGAAGTTACAGCCTAGAGGGAATGAGGGCCCTGTGTGTGTGTGTGAGGTTACAGCCTAGAGGGAATGAGGGCCCTGTGTGTGCGTGAGGTTACAGCCTAGTGGGAATGAGGGCCCTGTGTGTGTGTGAGGTTACAGCCTAGAGGGAATGAGGGCCCTGTGTGTGTGTGAGGTTACAGCCTAGAGGGAATGAGGGCCCCGTGTGTGAGGTTACAGCCTAGAGGGAATGAGGGCCCTGTGTGTGTGTGAGGTTACAGCCTAGTGGGAATGAGGGCCCTGTGTGTGAGGTTACGGCCTAGAGGGAATGAGGGCCCTGTGTGTGAGGTTACGGCCTAGAGGGAATGAGGGCCCTGTGTGTGTGAGGTTACAGCCTAGAGGGAATGAGGGCCCTGTGTGTGTGTGAGGTTACAGCCTAGAGGGAATGAGGGCCCTGTGTGTGTGAGGTTACAGCCTAGAGGGAATGAGGGCCCTGTGTGTGTGTGAGGTTACGGCCTAGAGGGAATGAGGGCCCTGTGTGTGTGTGAGAGGTTACAGCCTAGAGGGAATGAGGGCCCTGTGTGTGTGAGAGGTTACAGCCTAGAGGGAATGAGGGCCCTGTGTGTGTGAGGTTACAGCCTAGAGGGAATGAGGGCCCTGTGTGTGTGTGAGGTTACAGCCTAGAGGGAATGAGGGCCCTGTGTGTGAGGTTACGGCCTAGAGGGAATGAGGGCCCTGTGTGTGTGAGGTTACAGCCTAGAGGGAATGAGGGCCCTGTGTGTGTGAGGTTACGGCCTAGAGGGAATGAGGGCCCTGTGTGTGTGAGGTTACAGCCTAGAGGGAATGAGGGCCCTGTGTGTGTGAGGTTACAGCCTAGAGGGAATGAGGGCCCTGTGTGTGCGTGAGGTTACAGCCTAGAGGGAATGAGGGCCCTGTGTGTGAGAGGTTACAGCCTAGAGGGAATGAGGGCCCTGTGTGTGTGAGGTTACAGCCTAGAGGGAATGAGGGCCCTGTGTGTGAGGTTACGGCTTAGAGGGAATGAGGGCCCTGTGTGTGTGAGGTTACAGCCTAGAGGGAATGAGGGCCCTGTGTGTGTGAGGTTACGGCCTAGAGGGAATGAGGGCCCTGTGTGTGTGAGGTTACGGCCTAGAGGGAATGAGGGTCCTGTGTGTGAGAGGTTACAGCCTAGAGGGAATGAGGGCCCTGTGTGTTAGAGGTTACAGCCTAGAGGGAATGAGGGCCCTGTGTGTGTGTGAGGTTACAGCCTAGAGGGAATGAGGGCCCTGTGTGTGTGTGAGGTTACAGCCTAGAGGGAATGAGGGCCCTGTGTGTGTGTGAGGTTACAGCCTAGAGGGAATGAGGGCCCTGTGTGCGTGAGGTTACAGCCTAGAGGTAATGAGGGCCCTGTGTGTGTGAGGTTACAGCCTAGAGGTAATGAGGGCCCTGTGTGTGTGAGGTTACAGCCTAGAGGGAATGAGGGCCCTGTGTGTGTGTGTGAGGTTACAGCCTAGAGGGAATGAGGGCCCTGTGTGTGTGTGAGGTTACAGCCTAGAGGGAATGAGGGCCCTGTGTGTGTGAGGTTACCGCCTAGAGGGAATGAGGGCCCTGTGTGTGTGAGAGGTTACAGCCTAGAGGGAATGAGGGCCCTGTGTGTGTGTGAGGTTACAGCCTAGAGGGAATGAGGGCCCTGTGTGTGTGTGAGGTTACAGCCTAGAGGGAATGAGGGCCCTGTGTGTGTGTGAGGTTACAGCCTAGAGGGAATGAGGGCCCTGTGTGTGCGTGAGGTTACAGCCTAGAGGGAATGAGGGCCCCGTGTGTGAGGTTACAGCCTAGAGGGAATGAGGGCCCTGTGTGTGTGAGAGGTTACAGCCTAGAGGGAATGAGGGCCCTGTGTGTGTGAGGTTACAGCCTAGAGGGAATGAGGGCCCTGTGTGTGAGAAGTTACAGCCTAGAGGGAATGAGGGCCCTGTGTGTGTGTGAGGTTACAGCCTAGAGGGAATGAGGGCCCTGTGTGCGTGAGGTTACAGCCTAGAGGGAATGAGGGCCCCGTGTGTGAGGTTACAGCCTAGAGGGAATGAGGGCCCTGTGTGTGTGTGAGGTTACAGCTTAGTGGGAATGAGGGCCCTGTGTGTGAGGTTACGGCCTAGAGGGAATGAGGGCCCTGTGTGTGAGGTTACGGCCTAGAGGGAATGAGGGCCCTGTGTGTGTGAGGTTACAGCCTAGAGGGAATGAGGGCCCTGTGTGTGTGTGAGGTTACAGCCTAGAGGGAATGAGGGCCCTGTGTGTGTGAGGTTACAGCCTAGAGGGAATGAGGGCCCTGTGTGTGTGTGAGGTTACGGCCTAGAGGGAATGAGGGCCCTGTGTGTGTGTGAGAGGTTACAGCCTAGAGGGAATGAGGGCCCTGTGTGTGTGTGAGGTTACAGCCTAGAGGGAATGAGGGCCCTGTGTGTGTGTGAGGTTACAGCCTAGAGGGAATGAGGGCCCTGTGTGTGAGGTTACGGCCTAGAGGGAATGAGGGCCCTGTGTGTGTGAGGTTACAGCCTAGAGGGAATGAGGGCCCTGTGTGTGTGAGGTTACGGCCTAGAGGGAATGAGGGCCCTGTGTGTGTGAGGTTACAGCCTAGAGGGAATGAGGGCCCTGTGTGTGTGAGGTTACAGCCTAGAGGGAATGAGGGCCCTGTGTGTGCGTGAGGTTACAGCCTAGAGGGAATGAGGGCCCTGTGTGTGAGAGGTTACAGCCTAGAGGGAATGAGGGCCCTGTGTGTGTGAGGTTACAGCCTAGAGGGAATGAGGGCCCTGTGTGTGAGGTTACGGCCTAGAGGGAATGAGGGCCCTGTGTGTGTGAGGTTACAGCCTAGAGGGAATGAGGGCCCTGTGTGTGTGAGGTTACGGCCTAGAGGGAATGAGGGCCCTGTGTGTGTGAGGTTACGGCCTAGAGGGAATGAGGGTCCTGTGTGTGAGAGGTTACAGCCTAGAGGGAATGAGGGCCCTGTGTGTGAGAGGTTACAGCCTAGAGGGAATGAGGGCCCTGTGTGTGTGAGGTTACAGCCTAGAGGGAATGAGGGCCCTGTGTGTGTGTGAGGTTACAGCCTAGAGGGAATGAGGGCCCTGTGTGTGTGTGAGGTTACAGCCTAGAGGGAATGAGGGCCCTGTGTGTGTGTGAGGTTACAGCCTAGAGGGAATGAGGGCCCTGTGTGTGTGTGAGGTTACAGCCTAGAGGGAATGAGGGCCCTGTGTGTGTGAGAGGTTACAGCCTAGAGGGAATGAGGGCCCTGTGTGTGTGAGAGGTTACAGCCTAGAGGGAATGAGGGCCCTGTGTGTGTGTGTGAGGTTACGGCCTAGAGGGAATGAGGGCCCTGTGTGTGTGTGAGGTTACGGCCTAGAGGGAATGAGGGCCCTGTGTGTGTGAGAGGTTACAGCCTAGAGGGAATGAGGGCCCTGTGTGTGAGAGGTTACAGCCTAGAGGGAATGAGGGCCCTGTGTGTGTGAGGTTACAGCCTAGAGGGAATGAGGACCCTGTGTGTGTGAGGTTACAGCCTAGAGGGAATGAGGGCCCTGTGTGTGTGTGAGGTTACAGCCTAGAGGGAATGAGGGCCCTGTGTGTGTGTGAGGTTACAGCCTAGAGGGAATGAGGGCCCTGTGTGTGTGAGGTTACAGCCAAGAGGGAATGAGGGCCCTGTGTGCGTGAGGTTACAGCCTAGAGGGAATGAGGGCCCTGTGTGTGTGAGGTTACAGCCTAGAGGGAATGAGGGCCCTGTGTGTGTGTGAGGTTACAGCCTAGAGGGAATGAGGGCCCTGTGTGTGTGAGGTTACCGCCTAGAGGGAATGAGGGCCCTGTGTGTTTGTGAGAGGTTACAGCCTAGAGGGAATGAGGGCCCTGTGTGTGTGAGAGGTTACAGCCTAGAGGGAATGAGGGCCCTGTGGGTGAGAGGTTACAGCCTAGAGGGAATGAGGGCCCTGTGTGTGTGAGGTTACAGCCTAGAGGGAATGAGGGCCCTGTGTGTATGAGGTTACAGCCCAGAGGGAATGAGGGCCCTTTGTGTGAGAGGTTACAGCCCAGAGGGAATGAGGGCCCTGTGTGTGTGAGGTTACGGCCTAGAGGGAATGAGGGCCCCGTGTGTGAGGTTACAGCCTAGAGGGAATGAGGGCCCTGTGTGTGTGAGAGGTTACAGCCTAGAGGGAATGAGGGCCCTGTGTGTGTGAGGTTACAGCCTAGAGGGAATGAGGGCCCTGTGTGTGAGAAGTTACAGCCTAGAGGGAATGAGGGCCCTGTGTGTGTGTGAGGTTACAGCCTAGAGGGAATGAGGGCCCTGTGTGTGCGTGAGGTTACAGCCTAGAGGGAATGAGGGCCCCGTGTGTGAGGTTACAGCCTAGAGGGAATGAGGGCCCTGTGTGTGTGTGAGGTTACAGCCTAGTGGGAATGAGGGCCCTGTGTGTGAGGTTACGGCCTAGAGGGAATGAGGGCCCTGTGTGTGAGGTTACGGCCTAGAGGGAATGAGGGCCCTGTGTGTGTGAGGTTACAGCCTAGAGGGAATGAGGGCCCTGTGTGTGTGTGAGGTTACAGCCTAGAGGGAATGAGGGCCCTGTGTGTGTGAGGTTACAGCCTAGAGGGAATGAGGGCCCTGTGTGTGTGTGAGGTTACGGCCTAGAGGGAATGAGGGCCCTGTGTGTGTGTGAGAGGTTACAGCCTAGAGGGAATGAGGGCCCTGTGTGTGTGAGAGGTTACAGCCTAGAGGGAATGAGGGCCCTGTGTGTGTGAGGTTACAGCCTAGAGGGAATGAGGGCCCTGTGTGTGTGTGAGGTTACAGCCTAGAGGGAATGAGGGCCCTGTGTGTGTGAGGTTACAGCCTAGAGGGAATGAGGGCCCTGTGTGTGTGTGAGGTTACGGCCTAGAGGGAATGAGGGCCCTGTGTGTGTGTGAGAGGTTACAGCCTAGAGGGAATGAGGGCCCTGTGTGTGTGAGAGGTTACAGCCTAGAGGGAATGAGGGCCCTGTGTGTGTGTGAGGTTACAGCCTAGAGGGAATGAGGGCCCTGTGTGTGTGTGTGAGGTTACAGCCTAGAGGGAATGAGGGCCCTGTGTGTGTGTGAGGTTACAGCCTAGAGGGAATGAGGGCCCTGTGTGTGAGGTTACGGCCTAGAGGGAATGAGGGCCCTGTGTGTGTGAGGTTACAGCCTAGAGGGAATGAGGGCCCTGTGTGTGTGAGGTTACGGCCTAGAGGGAATGAGGGCCCTGTGTGTGTGTGAGGTTACAGCCTAGAGGGAATGAGGGCCCTGTGTGTGTGAGGTTACAGCCTAGAGGGAATGAGGGCCCTGTGTGTGCGTGAGGTTACAGCCTAGAGGGAATGAGGGCCCTGTGTGTGAGAGGTTACAGCCTAGAGGGAATGAGGGCCCTGTGTGTGTGAGGTTACAGCCTAGAGGGAATGAGGGCCCTGTGTGTGAGGTTACGGCCTAGAGGGAATGAGGGCCCTGTGTGTGTGAGGTTACAGCCTAGAGGGAATGAGGGCCCTGTGTGTGTGAGGTTACGGCCTAGAGGGAATGAGGGCCCTGTGTGTGTGAGGTTACGGCCTAGAGGGAATGAGGGTCCTGTGTGTGAGAGGTTACAGCCTAGAGGGAATGAGGGCCCTGTGTGTGAGAGGTTACAGCCTAGAGGGAATGAGGGCCCTGTGTGTGTGAGGTTACAGCCTAGAGGGAATGAGGGCCCTGTGTGTGTGAGGTTACAGCCTAGAGGGAATGAGGGCCCTGTGTGTGTGTGAGGTTACAGCCTAGAGGGAATGAGGGCCCTGTGTGTGTGTGAGGTTACAGCCTAGAGGGAATGAGGGCCCTGTGTGTGTGAGAGGTTACAGCCTAGAGGGAATGAGGGCCCTGTGTGTGTGAGAGGTTACAGCCTAGAGGGAATGAGGGCCCTGTGTGTGTGTGAGGTTACGGCCTAGAGGGAATGAGGGCCCTGTGTGTGTGTGAGGTTACGGCCTAGAGGGAATGAGGGCCCTGTGTGTGTGAGAGGTTACAGCCTAGAGGGAATGAGGGCCCTGTGTGTGAGAGGTTACAGCCTAGAGGGAATGAGGGCCCTGTGTGTGTGAGGTTACAGCCTAGAGGGAATGAGGGCCCTGTGTGTGTGTGAGGTTACAGCCTAGAGGGAATGAGGGCCCTGTGTGTGTGTGAGGTTACAGCCTAGAGGGAATGAGGGCCCTGTGTGTGTGAGGTTACAGCCAAGAGGGAATGAGGGCCCTGTGTGCGTGAGGTTACAGCCTAGAGGGAATGAGGGCCCTGTGTGTGTGAGGTTACAGCCTAGAGGGAATGAGGGCCCTGTGTGTGTGTGAGGTTACAGCCTAGAGGGAATGGGGGCCCTGTGTGTGTGAGGTTACCGCCTAGAGGGAATGAGGGCCCTGTGTGTTTGTGAGAGGTTACAGCCTAGAGGGAATGAGGGCCCTGTGTGTGTGAGAGGTTACAGCCTAGAGGGAATGAGGGCCCTGTGGGTGAGAGGTTACAGCCTAGAGGGAATGAGGGCCCTGTGTGTGTGAGGTTACAGCCTAGAGGGAATGAGGGCCCTGTGTGTATGAGGTTACAGCCCAGAGGGAATGAGGGCCCTGTGTGTGAGAGGTTACAGCCCAGAGGGAATGAGGGCCCTGTGTGTGTGAGGTTACGGCCTAGAGGGAATGAGGGCCCTGTGTGTGAGAGGTTACAGCCTAGAGGGAATGAGGGCCCTGTGGGTGAGAGGTTACAGCCTAGAGGGAATGAGGGCCCTGTGTGTGTGAGGTTACAGCCTAGAGGGAATGAGGGCCCTGTGTGTGTGAGGTTACAGCCTAGAGGGAATGAGGGCCCTGTGTGTGTGAGAGGTTACAGCCTAGAGGGAATGAGGGCCCTGTGTGTGTGAGGTTACAGCCTAGAGGGAATGAGGGCCCTGTGTGTGTGAGGTTACAGCCTAGAGGGAATGAGGGCCCTGTGTGTGTGAGAGGTTACAGCCTAGAGGGAATGAGGGCCCTGTGTGTGTGTGAGGTTACAGCCTAGAGGGAATGAGGGCCCTGTGTGTGTGTGAGGTTACAGCCTAGAGGGAATGAGGGCCCTGTGTGTGTGAGAGGTTACAGCCTAGAGGGAATGAGGGCCCTGTGTGTGTGTGAGGTTACGGCCTAGAGGGAATGAGGGCCCTGTGTGTGTGAGAGGTTACAGCCTAGAGGGAATGAGGGCCCTGTGTGTGTGTGTGAGGTTACAGCCTAGAGGGAATGAGGGCCCTGTGTGTGTGAGAGGTTACGGCCTAGAGGGAATGAGGGCCCTGTGTGTGTGAGGTTACAGCCTAGAGGGAATGAGGGCCCTGTGTGTGTGTGAGGTTACAGCCTAGAGGGAATGAGGGCCCTGTGTGTGAGAGGTTACAGCCTAGAGGGAATGAGGGCCCTGTGTGTGTGAGAGGTTACAGCCTAGAGGGAATGAGGGCCCTGTGTGTGTGAGAGGTTACAGCCTAGAGGGAATGAGGGCCCTGTGTGCCTGTGCCAGTGACGCGACCGCCCCCTGAAGGCACGCTGACGGCGCGTGCGGTAAGCAACCGCAAGGTCAGGGAAAGCACCCGCTTTCCCTGAGCCTTAGCGCGCCTAAGCGAGCAAGTAGGGAGCATGGACTCAGCCTTATACAAGACTCCCATGTTTCGAGAGAAGCCGCCCGAGATGGGGGCCGTGATGTCCGGCCACTGGTAAGGGACTGAGACTTCATATCTTTTATTTGTATGGCGCCAACATATTCTGTAGCAGAGTACAACGTAGGCAGGAAGTGGCTAACCAGTTTTGCATAAAAGCAGCTGATCTGTCCTCTCTGTCCTTCCTCCAGGAGTCTGTTTGAGGAAGAAAATGCACGTGCCGAAGCCCTGCTGGAGGCCTCCTCCAAGCACCACTCCCAGTTACACGAGGAATACATGAGGTAAATACGTTGGAGCAGGGGCGGGAAACTCCAGTCCCCAAGGGCCACCAACAGGTCAGGTTTTCAGGATATCCCTGCTTCAGCACAGGTGGTGCAGTCGAAGACTGGGCCACTGATTGAGCCACATGTGCTGAAGCAGGGAGACCGTGAAAACCTGACCTGTTGGTGGCCCTTGAGGATTGGAGTTGGCTATGCCCGAGTTAGAAGAAAACAATCACTCAGACTCAATCACACACAGCTCCCGGGAAACTCACAGGGGTTTAACAGTGATGTATCAAGGCAAAGAAACTTCGTGAGGCGCCGTGAAACGTAGAGAAAAGCGTGAGATAATTGTGCTTTTCCATTCGCTGCCGGCTGATCTCCGTTTCTCAGCGCTAAGGTAAAGGGAAATGATAGCAGTAGATGCAGGATTGTGTGTATGTGCAGGATTGTGTGTATGTGCAGGATTGTGTGTATGTGCAGGATTGTGTGTATGTGCAGGATTGTGTGTATGTGCAGGATTGTGTGTATGTGCAGGATTGTGTGTATGTGCAGGATTGTGTGTATGTGCAGGATTGTGTGTATGTGCAGGATTGTGTGTATGTGCATTGCAGAGACATTTGTCTCCAGTCTCGAGAAGCTTCTGTATGGAATAGCAAGTAAGTGAGATCCAAAGAAAACAATCCGAGTACTCTTTGACAGGGATTGTATCCCGAAATGCGTCAGTGTTCTTTTGTATCCCTCACTCACCATGGATTAAAGGCTTATTTTTTAACCCATTTGCTGGTGTTTAGCCCCCATCTTTTCACACAGCTGTGCCCCGCTTCTGAGCCTCGGATTGTTTTCTCTGCTACAGTACATGTTGGCGTGATGCACGCATCCGGATGAGCTATCACAAACTGTGAGGACTCTATTCTCCCAATTATACTGAGGAGATTGTGACCATTTCTACAGTGCTACTCCAGGGTGATTGTTCCAGTGGTTCAAATGGACGGTACCATGATTATATATACATAGGTCTGTCTTCATCCCAGGGACTGTTATACTATTCACTCACATAGGAGACATATGTGCACCGGTCTTCAGAGTCTCACCAGGCTTTTATCCGAGCTCATTCCACTTCAAGTGATATTTAGTACCTAGAATCTGCATGTACATTTATTCATCTGTTGGCTGAGCACCGATATTTGGGATCTGTTCCTGCTTACACTAGGTGAGATCCGATCCCTCAGGACGAGCACTGATACTGTTCCTCCTTAGGGCTCTATTCAATACACTCAGAAGTGGCAGACCGTTCTTTCACACAGACATGCAATGACATGCCTGAAAGTATCTTCTCCTAACTTGGGCGGATCGATACCCAAAGCAACCCCAAAATACAATTCAATAGATTTTCGGCAGAATAGAAAATGACTATTAAAAAGGGCAAATAGAAAGAAAAAAGGAGCTTCATGTAGTTCTCGTGGGCAGCAGAACCCAGGAGTGCGGCCAACACCCCAATATACTCATGTGAAAAAACGTTCAGGTCCCCTGCGGCAGGTTTCAAATAGACAAGAGCCAAAAATATTCCATAGCGCTTCACTTCCAAATCTTGTATTTTTCTTGAACAATCAGAGAAGACGCACACGCACACACACACACACACACACACACACACACACACACACACACACACAGAATGTGTCTGGTCCATCCCTGGACCTTTCATCAGGTGGTCATCATTCAACCCAATGAAAGGTCCAGGGATGGACCGACGTGTGTGTGTGTGTGTGTGTGTGTGTGTGTGTGTGCGCTCTGATTGTTCACAAAAAAAACAAGCTTCGTAAGTAAAGCGTTATGGAATATTTTTGACCCATGAGTCTATTAGAAAGGGCGGTCGTCACAAAAGTATCTATTCTCCCTATAAAATATTATATTATTTATTTTTCCTCTAGTCCAGGGTAGCCCTATTTGTTCGCCATATAGAAACCCCAAGTGGAAACCCGGGACTAGTAGAAAAAATGAAACCATTTAAAATCACTCTATTGTTAACCCCTTAGTAACCATAGTGATCATGTCCACTGTGCCAACTAAACGATTAGTACTCCTAACTACGTGTAGTTGAGCAGTAGTAACATTTTGATATGGAGAGACAGTGATGGGACGCGGCTGCCTAGCTCCCACTGTGACCGATGCTATAAACCCATCTCACTATCAAACGAATCGTTCGGTGCACGTGTGACACTTACACAGTAAACTTCCGTCTCGTTTGCACAGAACAATTCTTGTTCTGCTGCTTGAAGAAAAAGAAAAGCTGCGGCGTGCGTCCCCCGTGTTTGTAGTAATTGGATAATCTCAGACCTCGGATGTTGCAGAAACAGAAGAACACCACTTCGGTCGCGGTCTCTACGTTTTTGTAGTAATTGGATAATCTCAGACCTCGGATGTTGCAGAAACAGAAGAACATCACTTCGGTCGCGGTCTCTACGTGTTTGTAGTAATTGGATAATCTCAGACCTCGGATGTTGCAGAAACAGAAGAACACCACTTCGGTCGCGGTCTCTACGTGTTTGTAGTAATTGGATAATCTCAGGCCTCGGATGTTGCAGAAACAGAAGAACATCACTTCGGTCGCGGTCTCTACGTTTTTGTAGTAATTGGATAATCTCAGACCTCGGATGTTGCAGAAACAGAAGAACATCACTTCGGTCGCGGTCTCTACGTGTTTGTAGTAATTGGATAATCTCAGACCTCGGATGTTGCAGAAACAGAAGAACATCACTTCGGTCGCGGTCTCTACGTTTTTGTAGTAATTGGATAATCTCAGACCTCGGATGTTGCAGAAACAGAAGAACATCACTTCGGTCGCGGTCTCTACGTGTTTGTAGTAATTGGATAATCTCAGGCCTCGGATGTTGCAGAAACAGAAGAACATCACTTCGGTCGCGGTCTCTACGTGTTTGTA
Source organism: Ascaphus truei (assembly GCF_040206685.1). Lineage (NCBI taxonomy): Eukaryota > Metazoa > Chordata > Amphibia > Anura > Ascaphidae > Ascaphus > Ascaphus truei. The sequence goes on along the minus strand of NW_027457278.1, from coordinate 36,818 downwards.
GTAATTGGATAATCTCAGACCTCGGATGTTGCAGAAACAGAAGAACATCACTTCGGTCGCGGTCTCTACGTGTTTGTAGTAATTGGATAATCTCAGGCCTCGGATGTTGCAGAAACAGAAGAACACCACTTCGGTCGCGGTCTCTACGTTTTTGTAGTAATTGGATAATCTCAGACCTCGGATGTTGCAGAAACAGAAGAACATCACTTCGGTCGCGGTCTCTACGTGTTTGTAGTAATTGGATAATCTCAGGCCTCGGATGTTGCAGAAACAGAAGAACATCACTTCGGTCGCGGTCTCTACGTGTTTGTAGTAATTGGATAATCTCAGACCTCGGATGTTGCAGAAACAGAAGAACATCACTTCGGTCGCGGTCTCTACGTTTTTGTAGTAATTGGATAATCTCAGACCTCGGATGTTGCAGAAACAGAAGAACATCACTTCGGTCGCGGTCTCTACGTGTTTGTAGTAATTGGATAATCTCAGGCCTCGGATGTTGCAGAAACAGAAGAACACCACTTCGGTCGCGGTCTCTACGTTTTTGTAGTAATTGGATAATCTCAGACCTCGGATGTTGCAGAAACAGAAGAACATCACTTCGGTCGCGGTCTCTACGTGTTTGTAGTAATTGGATAATCTCAGACCTCGGATGTTGCAGAAACAGAAGAACACCACTTCGGTCGCGGTCTCTACGTGTTTGTAGTAATTGGATAATCTCAGACCTCGGATGTTGCAGAAACAGAAGAACATCACTTCGGTCGCGGTCTCTACGTGTTTGTAGTAATTGGATAATCTCAGACCTCGGATGTTGCAGAAACAGAAGAACATCACTTCGGTCGCGGTCTCTACGTGTTTGTAGTAATTGGATAATCTCAGACCTCGGATGTTGCAGAAACAGAAGAACATCACTTCGGTCGCGGTCTCTACGTTTTTGTAGTAATTGGATAATCTCAGACCTCGGATGTTGCAGAAACAGAAGAACATCACTTCGGTCGCGGTCTCTACGTTTTTGTAGTAATTGGATAATCTCAGACCTCGGATGTTGCAGAAACAGAAGAACATCACTTCGGTCGCGGTCTCTACGTGTTTGTAGTAATTGGATAATCTCAGGCCTCGGATGTTGCAGAAACAGAAGAACATCACTTCGGTCGCGGTCTCTACGTGTTTGTAGTAATTGGATAATCTCAGGCCTCGGAGGTTGCAGAAGCAGAAGAACATCACTTCGGTCGCGGTCTCTACGTGTTTGTAGTAATTGGATAATCTCAGGCCTCGGAGGTTGCAGAAGCAGAAGAACATCACTTCGGTCGCGGTCTCTACGTGTTTGTAGTAATTGGATAATCTCAGACTTCGGATGTTGCAGAAACAGAAGAACATCACTTCGGTCGCGGTCTCTACGTGTTTGTAGTAATTGGATAATCTCCGACCTCGGATGTTGCAGAAACAGAAGAACATCACTTCGGTCGCGGTCTCTACGTGTTTGTAGTAATTGGATAATCTCAGACCTCGGATGTTGCAGAAACAGAAGAACATCACTTCGGTCGCGGTCTCTACGTGTTTGTAGTAATTGGATAATCTCAGACCTCGGATGTTGCAGAAACAGAAGAACACCACTTCGGTCGCGGTCTCTACGTGTTTGTAGTAATTGGATAATCTCAGGCCTCGGATGTTGCAGAAACAGAAGAACATCACTTCAGTCGCGGTCTCTACTTTTTTGTAGTAATTGGATAATCTCAGACCTCGGATGTTGCAGAAACAGAAGAACATCACTTCGGTCGCGGTCTCTACGTTTTTGTAGTAATTGGATAATCTCAGACCTCGGATGTTGCAGAAACAGAAGAACACCACTTCGGTCGCGGTCTCTACGTTTTTGTAGTAATTGGATAATCTCAGACCTCGGATGTTGCAGAAACAGAAGAACATCACTTCGGTCGCGGTCTCTACGTGTTTGTAGTAATTGGATAATCTCAGGCCTCGGATGTTGCAGAAGCAGAAGAACATCACTTCGGTCGCGGTCTCTACGTGTTTGTAGTAATTGGATAATCTCAGGCCTCGGAGGTTGCAGAAGCAGAAGAACATCACTTCGGTCGCGGTCTCTACGTGTTTGTAGTAATTGGATAATCTCAGGCCTCGGAGGTTGCAGAAGCAGAAGAACATCACTTCGGTCGCGGTCTCTACGTGTTTGTAGTAATTGGATAATCTCAGACCTCGGATGTTGCAGAAACAGAAGAACACCACTTCGGTCGCGGTCTCTACGTGTTTGTAGTAATTGGATAATCTCAGACCTCGGATGTTGCAGAAACAGAAGAACATCACTTCGGTCGCGGTCTCTACGTGTTTGTAGTAATTGGATAATCTCAGACCTCGGATGTTGCAGAAACAGAAGAACAAAACTTCGGTCGCGGTCTCTACGTGTTTGTAGTAATTGGATAATCTCAGACCTCGGATGTTGCAGAAACAGAAGAACACCACTTCGGTCGCGGTCTCTACGTGTTTGTAGTAATTGGATAATCTCAGGCCTCGGATGTTGCAGAAACAGAAGAACATCACTTCAGTCGCGGTCTCTACGTTTTTGTAGTAATTGGATAATCTCAGACCTCGGATGTTGCAGAAACAGAAGAACATCACTTCGGTCGCGGTCTCTACGTTTTTGTAGTAATTGGATAATCTCAGACCTCGGATGTTGCAGAAACAGAAGAACACCACTTCGGTCGCGGTCTCTACGTTTTTGTAGTAATTGGATAATCTCAGACCTCGGATGTTGCAGAAACAGAAGAACATCACTTCGGTCGCGGTCTCTACGTGTTTGTAGTAATTGGATAATCTCAGACCTCGGATGTTGCAGAAACAGAAGAACATCACTTCGGTCGCGGTCTCTACGTGTTTGTAGTAATTGGATAATCTCAGGCCTCGGATGTTGCAGAAACAGAAGAACACCACTTCGGTCGCGGTCTCTACGTGTTTGTAGTAATTGGATAATCTCAGGCCTCGGATGTTGCAGAAGCAGAAGAACATCACTTCGGTCGCGGTCTCTACGTGTTTGTAGTAATTGGATAATCTCAGACCTCGGATGTTGCAGAAACAGAAGAACATCACTTCGGTCGCGGTCTCTACGTGTTTGTAGTAATTGGATAATCTCAGGCCTCGGATGTTGCAGAAACAGAAGAACACCACTTCGGTCGCGGTCTCTACGTGTTTGTAGTAATTGGATAATCTCAGACCTCGGATGTTGCAGAAACAGAAGAACACCACTTCGGTCGCGGTCTCTACGTGTTTGTAGTAATTGGATAATCTCAGACCTCGGATGTTGCAGAAACAGAAGAACATCACTTCAGTCGCGGTCTCTACTTTTTTGTAGTAATTGGATAATCTCAGACCTCGGATGTTGCAGAAACAGAAGAACATCACTTCGGTCGCGGTCTCTACGTGTTTGTAGTAATTGGATAATCTCAGGCCTCGGATGTTGCAGAAACAGAAGAACATCACTTCGGTCGCGGTCTCTACGTGTTTGTAGTAATTGGATAATCTCAGGCCTCGGATGTTGCAGAAACAGAAGAACACCACTTCGGTCGCGGTCTCTACGTGTTTGTAGTAATTGGATAATCTCAGACCTCGGATGTTGCAGAAACAGAAGAACATCACTTCGGTCGCGGTCTCTACGTGTTTGTAGTAATTGGATAATCTCAGGCCTCGGATGTTGCAGAAACAGAAGAACACCACTTCGGTCGCGGTCTCTACGTGTTTGTAGTAATTGGATAATCTCAGGCCTCGGATGTTGCAGAAACAGAAGAACATCACTTCGGTCGCGGTCTCTACGTGTTTGTAGTAATTGGATAATCTCAGGCCTCGGATGTTGCAGAAACAGAAGAACATCACTTCGGTCGCGGTCTCTACGTGTTTGTAGTAATTGGATAATCTCAGACCTCGGATGTTGCAGAAACAGAAGAACATCACTTCGGTCGCGGTCTCTACGTTTTTGAAAAAGGCAACAAAATTGCAGCCGCGAAACTGTCAGAGCGAACTGGCGCTCTGCATCTGAAATGGAGCCGGATTGTACTGCTATATCAAACGCACGCTCCTCCTTATAACGCCGCGTCTATAGTGGGCGCTGTTGCGGTGCAAACATCCCCCTTCTCTCTGAGGCCGCCCATTGTGCGTGCGAGCAACGCAGAGCGACCGCCAGGTACATTTTTGAAAAGACAAATAATTTTGTGTCTTCGCGGGACAGCCGGGTCACGTGCGCGGTTCAGCCAATGGGGGCGAACCATTCACGTGACATCACGGCCTCCGCCACGCCTCCCCGTCGTGCAAACCATATGAGCACAAATCGCGAGCCCACTATAAACGCGCGGTTAGAGAAGACATTTCTACAAGACCTAAGCAAAAAATAATATCAAAGGGAACTAGAACTGATGCTCTTGAACAGAGAATGGCAAAACTTGCATCATACAAGCTGGTTTAGGGCAAGATGTGTAAAAAATCAGATCCCAACTGGAGTTAAAAGAATGTGCTAGAAGGTCTTGGTAATAGAGGAGTTCAGTGGAAGTAGATTTGGCTGAACATCCACATTATATGCATTGTTTACTCATCCACCTCCGGTGCTGGAAGATAAGATGCTCCTGGATCGCACCCACTGGGCACTTGGTAAAGAGGACAAGATCAGGGAAGACCAAGGGACGTGATACTTCGAATGCATCATTTCCAAAGCAAAACCAAAATGAATCCCGAGAGCTTCAAACAAATAGATTTGAGGGTTCAAATATTCTGCTGTTTCTTGTAACATCAAAGGAGCCAAATCAAGTGAGACAACTTCAAACAGATCAGAGATGTTACGGTCAAAGAATATAGATTGATGGTGCTTCCTGTTTAAATTGATTTTCTTCCACATGTGAGTCACAATATGGAGGATGTTCCCGAGCGCCTGGTTCTAAGAGAAGAATATGCGCACGTGGCACAGATGCAGAGCTGGAAACACCAGAGAAAAGTGTGCAAATCCACACACGCAGACACTTGTGCTCCCTCCTTGTCTGGGGTCCAAACATCGCCTGGTACCTGTACCTTTAGTTCTATGGCAATGTGTGTTTAGCAATGTAGTCCAGGATTCAAAGGGAGCGTCGTTATCCGGATAACTCCAAAGATAAAAGAGAAGGACAAATATAGTGTACTACTGTATAATGAGTCTGGATGTAGAAGAAATCTTGGCTCTTACAGAATGCCTACTTACAGTGTAGTCTAATATAGTGAGCAGTGCGAGAGATATGTTCAGGCGACTGGATCAGGTTATTCACACAGAGAAGGACGACAGGACCAGGTTATTCACACAGAGAAGGACGACAGGACCAGGTTATTCACACAGAGAAGGACGACAGGACCAGGTTATTCACACAGAGAAGGACGACAGGATCAGGTTATTCACACAGAGAAGGACGACGGGACCAGGTTATTCACACAGAGAAGGACGACAGGACCAGGTTATTCACACAGAGAAGGACGACAGGACCAGGTTATTCACACAGAGAAGGACGACAGGACCAGGTTATTCACACAGAGAAGGACGACGGGACCAGGTTATTCACACAGAGAAGGACGACGGGATCAGGTTATTCACACAGAGAAGGACGACGGGATCAGGTTATTCACACAGAGAAGGACGACGGGATCAGGTTATTCACACAGAGAAGGACGACGGGATCAGGTTATTCACACAGAGATGGACGACAGGACCAGGTTATTCACACAGAGAAGGACGACAGGACCAGGTTATTCACACAGAGAAGGACGACGGGATCAGGTTATTCACACAGAGAAGGACGACGGGACCAGGTTATTCACACAGAGAAGGACGACGGGACCAGGTTATTCACACAGAGAAGGACGACGGGACCAGGTTATTCACACAGAGAAGGACGACGGGACCAGGTTATTCACACAGAGAAGGACGACGGGACCAGGTTATTCACACAGAGAAGGACGACGGGACCAGGTTATTCACACAGAGAAGGACGACGGGACCAGGTTATTCACACAGAGAAGGACGACAGGACCAGGTTACTCACACAGAGAAGGACGACAGGACCAGGCTATTCACACAGAGAAGGACGACAGGACCAGGTTATTCACACAGAGAAGGACGACGGGACCAGGTTATTCACACAGAGAAGGACGACGGGACCAGGTTATTCACACAGAGAAGGACGACAGGACCAGGTTATTCACACAGAGAAGGACGACAGGACCAGGTTATTCACACAGAGAAGGACGACGGGACCAGGTTATTCACACAGAGAAGGATGACGGGACCAGGTTATTCACACAGAGAAGGACGACGGGACCAGGTTATTCACACAGAGAAGGACGACAGGACCAGGTTATTCACACAGAGAAGGACGACAGGACCAGGTTACTCACACAGAGAAGGACGACAGGACCAGGTTATTCACACAGAGAAGGACGACAGGACCAGGTTATTCACACAGAGAAGGACGACAGGACCAGGTTACTCACACAGAGAAGGACGACAGGACCAGGTTATTCACACAGAGAAGGACGACAGGACCAGGTTATTCACACAGAGAAGGACGACAGGACCAGGTTATTCACAGAGAGAAGGACGACAGGACCAGGTTATTCACACAGAGAAGGACGACAGGACCAGGTTATTCACACAGAGAAGGACGACGGGACCAGGTTATTCACACAGAGAAGGACGACAGGATCAGGTTATTCACACAGAGAAGGACGACAGGACCAGGTTATTCACACTGAGAAGGACGACAGGACCAGGTTATTCACACAGAGAAGGACGACAGGACCAGGTTATTCACACAGAGAAGGACGACAGGACCAGGTTACTCACACAGAGAAGGACGACAGGACCAGGTTATTCACACAGAGAAGGACGACGGGACCAGGTTATTCACACAGAAGGACGACGGGACCAGGTTATTCACACAGAGAAGGACGACAGGACCAGGTTATTCACACAGAGAAGGACGACGGGACCAGGTTATTCACACAGAGAAGGACGACGGGATCAGGTTATTCACACAGAGAAGGACGACGGGATCAGGTTATTCACACAGAGATGGACGACAGGACCAGGTTATTCACACAGAGAAGGACGACAGGACCAGGTTATTCACACAGAGAAGGACGACAGGATCAGGTTATTCACACAGAGAAGGACGACGGGACCAGGTTATTCACACAGAGAAGGACGACGGGACCAGGTTATTCACACAGAGAAGGACGACGGGACCAGGTTATTCACACAGAGAAGGACGACAGGATCAGGTTATTCACACAGAGAAGGACGACGGGATCAGGTTATTCACACAGAGAAGGACGACGGGACCAGGTTATTCACACAGAGAAGGACGACGGGATCAGGTTATTCACACAGAGAAGGACGACGGGATCAGGTTATTCACACAGAGATGGACGACAGGACCAGGTTATTCACACAGAGAAGGACGACAGGACCAGGTTATTCACACAGAGAAGGACGACGGGATCAGGTTATTCACACAGAGAAGGACGACGGGACCAGGTTATTCACACAGAGAAGGACGACGGGACCAGGTTATTCACACAGAGAAGGACGACGGGATCAGGTTATTCACACAGAGAAGGACGACGGGATCAGGTTATTCACACAGAGAAGGACGACGGGATCAGGTTATTCACACAGAGAAGGACGACGGGATCAGGTTATTCACACAGAGAAGGACGACAGGACCAGGTTATTCACACAGAGAAGGACGACGGGACCAGGTTATTCACACAGAGAAGGACGACGGGACCAGGTTATTCACACAGAGAAGGACGACAGGACCAGGTTATTCACACAGAGAAGGACGACGGGATCAGGTTATTCACACAGAGATGGACGACAGGATCAGGTTATTCACACAGAGAAGGACGACGGGACCAGGTTATTCACACAGAGAAGGACGACAGGACCAGGTTATTCACACAGAGAAGGACGACGGGATCAGGTTATTCACACAGAGAAGGACGACAGGACCAGGTTATTCACACAGAGAAGGACGACGGGACCAGGTTATTCACACAGAGAAGGACGACGGGACCAGGTTATTCACACAGAGAAGGACGACAGGACCAGGTTATTCACACAGAGAAGGACGACAGGATCAGGTTATTCACACAGAGAAGGACGACGGGACCAGGTTATTCACACAGAGAAGGACGACGGGACCAGGTTATTCACACAGAGAAGGATGACGGGACCAGGGCACAGTATTGCTGGTCAATCTCAAGGAGACAACAGAAAAAAGGGGAAAGACCAATTCTGCAGACCAGATATAAAGGTATCTAAAGAACGGCAGGATAATATATGTGCTCACATTGTGTACATATCACATGGATAATACATGTGCTCACATTGTGTATATATTACATGGATAATACATGTCCTCACATTGTGTACATATTACATGGATAATACATGTGCTCACATTGTGTACATATTACATGGATAATACATGTGCTCACATTGTGTACATATTACATGGATAATACATGTGCTCACATTGTGTACATATTACATGGATAATACATGTGCTCACATTGTGTACATATCACATGGATAATACATGTGCTCACATTGTGTACATATCACATGGATAATACATGTGCTCACATTGTGTACATATCACATGGATAATACATGTGCTCACATTGTGTACATATCACATGGATAATACATGTGCTCACATTGTGTACATATTACATGGATAATACATGTGCTCACATTGTGTACATATTACATGGATAATACATGTGCTCACATTGTGTACATATTACATGGATAATACATGTGCTCACATTGTGTACATATCACATGGATAATACATGTGCTCACATTGTGTACATATTACATGGATAATACATGTGCTCACATTGTGTACATATTACATGGATAATACATGTGCTCACATTGTGTACATATCACATGGATAATACATGTGCTCACATTGTGTACATATCACATGGATAATACATGTGCTCACATTGTGTACATATCACATGGATAATACATGTGCTCACATTGTGTACATATCACATGGACACATAAAATGCAGTTGGGCGCCCGAGGACATCTCTCGCCGTGGTGATGGGAAACGCCGCTTCCCCGTCACTCAGTTCACACTCTCGTTCCGCGTCTTGCGTCACTTCCGGTTAGGATGACGTCACGTCCGGTCTTTCGGGACAGATAGAGGGGGGCAGTCTTGGATCGGCGAATCCTCCTGGGCACAGCCTCACAGCGTTGCAGCACTTAGCAATGGCTCTACGCGTTTCGCTGAGCTTGTCAGCTTCGTCAGGAGCTGAATAATACCCTTAATGGGTTATGTGTTTATATACCACCCTATATTCGCTAAATGTATAGACCCTGATCCTATTACCGCACTTTTTGGGAGTTCCTAGCATTTAGCTCACTAAACAGAAATTACGTTTTTACGTTAAGTAATCTTAGCGGCGAGATGCTCACTGGTCTCATTGTGGAAAGCTAATTCAATTCCCACAATGCCAATGTTGATGAACAGGATTTGGCATGTGGCAAATATGGAAACCCTTGGCTGATGCAGCCCTAGGAAGTGTTCCAGGTCTCGTTCAGTAAATTCTTTCTCGCTACAAACATGTCCCCTCCCCCCTGTAGCATGTCCCCTCCCCCTGTAGCATGTCCCCTCCCTCCTGCAGCATGTCCCCTCCCCCTGCAGCATGTCCCCTCCCCCTGCAGCATGTCCCCTCCCTCCTGCAGCATGTCCCCTCCCCCCTGTAGCATGTCCCCTCCCCCCTGTAGCATGTCCCCTCCCTCCTGTAGCATGTCCCCTCCCCCCTGTAGCATGTCCCCTCCCCCCTGTAGCATGTCCCCTCCCCCCTGTAGCATGTCCCCTCCCTCCTGTAGCATGTCCCCTCCCTCCTGTAGCATGTCCCCTCCCTCTGGTAGCATGTCCCCTCCCTCTGGTAGCATGTCCCCTCCCTCTGGTAGCATGTCCCCTCCCTCTGGTAGCATGTCCCCTCCCCCCTGTAGCATGTCCCCTCCCCCCTGCAGCATGTCCCCTCCCCCCCTGCAGCATGTCCCCTCCCCCCCTGCAGCATGTCCCCTCCCTCCGGTAGCATGTCCCCTCCCTCCGGTAGCATGTCCCCTCCCTCCGGTAGCATGTCCCCTCCCTCCGGTAGCATGTCCCCTCCCTCCGGTAGCATGTCCCCTCCCTCCTGTAGCATGTCCCCTCCCCCCTGTAGCATGTCCCCTCCCCCCTGTAGCATGTCCCCTCCCCCCTGTAGCATGTCCCCTCCCTCTGGTAGCATGCCCCCTCCCCCCTGTAGCATGTCCCCTCCCCCCTGTAGCATGTCCCCTCCCCCCTGCAGCATGTCCCCTCCCCCCTGCAGCATGTCTCCTCCCCCCTGCAGCATGTCCCCTCCCTCCGGTAGCATGTCCCCTCCCCCCTGTAGCATGTCCCCTCCCCCCTGCAGCATGTCCCCTCCCTCCGGTAGCATGTCCCCTCCCCCCTGCAGCATGTCCCCTCCCTCCTGTAGCATGTCCCCTCCCCCCTGCAGCATGTCCCCTCCCCCCTGCAGCATGTCTCCTCCCCCCTGCAGCATGTCCCCTCCCTCCGGTAGCATGTCCCCTCCCCCCTGTAGCATGTCCCCTCCCTCCTGTAGCATGTCCCCTCCCCCCTGCAGCATGTCCCCTCCCCCCTGCAGCATGTCTCCTCCCCCCTGTAGCATGTCCCCTCCCCCCTGTAGCATGTCCCCTCCCCCCTGCAGCATGTCCCCTCCCCCCTGCAGCATGTCTCCTCCCCCCTGTAGCATGTCCCCTCCCCCCTGCAGCATGTCCCCTCCCCCCTGCAGCATGTCCCCTCCCCCCTGCAGCATGTCCCCTCCCTCCGGTAGCATGTCCCCTCCCCCCTGCAGCATGTCCCCTCCCCCCTGCAGCATGTCCCCTCCCCCCTGCAGCATGTCCCCTCCCCCCTGCAGCATGTCCCCTCCCCCCTGTAGCATGTCCCCTCCCCCCTGTAGCATGTCCCCTCCCTCTGGTAGCATGCCCCCTCCCCCCTGTAGCATGTCCCCTCCCCCCTGTAGCATGTCCCCTCCCCCCTGTAGCATGTCCCCTCCCCCCTGCAGCATGTCCCCTCCCCCCTGCAGCATGTCTCCTCCCCCCTGCAGCATGTCCCCTCCCTCCGGTAGCATGTCCCCTCCCCCCTGTAGCATGTCCCCTCCCCCCTGCAGCATGTCCCCTCCCTCCGGTAGCATGTCCCCTCCCCCCTGCAGCATGTCCCCTCCCTCCTGTAGCATGTCCCCTCCCCCCTGCAGCATGTCCCCTCCCCCCTGCAGCATGTCTCCTCCCCCCTGCAGCATGTCCCCTCCCTCCGGTAGCATGTCCCCTCCCCCCTGTAGCATGTCCCCTCCCTCCTGTAGCATGTCCCCTCCCCCCTGCAGCATGTCCCCTCCCCCCTGCAGCATGTCTCCTCCCCCCTGTAGCATGTCCCCTCCCCCCTGTAGCATGTCCCCTCCCCCCTGCAGCATGTCCCCTCCCCCCTGCAGCATGTCTCCTCCCCCCTGTAGCATGTCCCCTCCCCCCTGCAGCATGTCCCCTCCCCCCTGCAGCATGTCCCCTCCCCCCTGCAGCATGTCCCCTCCCTCCGGTAGCATGTCCCCTCCCCCCTGCAGCATGTCCCCTCCCCCCTGCAGCATGTCCCCTCCCCCCTGCAGCATGTCCCCTCCCCCCTGCAGCATGTCCCCTCCCTCCGGTAGCATGTCCCCTCCCCCCTGCAGGATGTTCCCTCCCTCCGGTAGCATGTCCCCTCCCCCCTGCAGCATGTCCCCTCCCTCTGGTAGCATGTCCCCTCCCCCCTGTAGCATGTCCCCTCCCCCTGTAGCATGTCCCCTCCCCCCTGTAGCATGTCCCCTCCCCCCTGCAGCATGTCCCCTCCCTCCGGTAGCATGTCCCCTCCCTCCGGTAGCATGTCCCCTCCCCCCTGCAGCATGTCTCCTCCCCCCTGCAGCATGTCCCCTCCCTCCGGTAGCATGTCCCCTCCCTCCTGTAGCATGTCCCCTCCCCCCTGCAGCATGTCCCCTCCCCCCTGCAGCATGTCCCCTCCCCCCTGCAGCATGTCCCCTCCCCCCTGCAGCATGTCCCCTCCCCCCTGCAGCATGTCCCCTCCCCCCTGCAGCATGTCCCCTCCCTCCGGTAGCATGTCCCCTCCCCCCTGCAGCATGTCCCCTCCCCCCTGTAGCATGTCCCCTCCCCCCTGCAGCATGTCCCCTCCCTCCTGTAGCATGTCCCCTCCCCCCTGCAGCATGTCCCCTCCCTCCGGTAGCATGTCCCCTCCCTCCGGTAGCATGTCCCCTCCCTCCGGTAGCATGTCCCCTCCCCCCTGCAGCATGTCCCCTCCCCCCCTGCAGCATGTCCCCTCCCTCCGGTAACATGTCCCCTCCCTCCGGTAGCATGTCCCCTCCCTCCGGTAGCATGTCTCCTCCCTCCGGTAGCATGTCCCCTCCCTCCGGTAGCATGTCCCCTCCCTCCGGTAGCATGTCCCCTCCCCCCTGCAGCATGTCCCCTCCCCCCCTGCAGCATGTCCCCTCCCTCCGGTAGCATGTCCCCTCCCTCCGGCAGCATGTCCCCTCCCCCCTGCAGCATGTCCCCTCCCTCCGGTAGCATGTCCCCTCCCCCCTGCAGCATGTCCCCTCCCTCCGGTAGCATGTCCCCTCCCCCTGCTCTGGTATCTTTAATTTACATGGGCAGTGTTTGTTGACATGTGAGTAAATCTCCTTCTGTACGCTATTACTGTAATAATGTTCTGTATACAATCTTTCAGCCCCTACAATCTCTTGCTTTCCATACCCCCCAATTTTCTTTGCATCCTCTTGCCTCGAAATTATCACAATTTTTTAGGGTGTGGAAGAGGTCTTTTGCACGAGCAGATATTAAATCGGGCCCTCAATGTGTTACAGGATGAGGAAGGAGCAGGGACCTGCCGCTGGGAACCTGCCGGAACCGTTAGATGCTTCTTCTGGGAAGACCCATGGCGTGAAGGAAACTACGGACCAGGCAGGACTAACAGTCTACCTCTTTCCGAGTCTCTGCCCCCGAGCGCTCCCTAGGGAGGAGGTCTCTGCCCTGAGGGCTCCCTAGTGAGGAGCAGTCTCTGCCCTGAGGGCTCCCTAGTGAGCAGCAGTCTCTGCCCTGAGGGCTCCCTAGTGAGCAGCAGTCTCTGCCCTGAGGGCTCCCTAGTGAGGAGCAGTCTCTGCCCTGAGGGCTCCCTAGTGAGCAGCAGTCTCTGCCCTGAGGGCTCCCTAGTGAGCAGCAGTCTCTGCCCCCGAGGGCTCCCTAGTGAGGAGCAGTCTCTGCCCCCGAGGGCTCCCTAGTGAGCAGCTGTCTCTGCCCCCGAGTGCTCCCTAGTGAGGAGCAGTCTCTGCCCCCGAGGGCTCCCTAGTGAGCAGCAGTCTCTGCCCCCGAGGGCTCCCTAGTGAGCAGCAGTCTCTGCCCCCGAGGGCTCCCTAGTGAGCAGCAGTCTCTGACCCCGAGGGCTCCCTAGTGAGCAGCAGTCTCTGACCCCGAGCGCTCCCTAGTGAGCAGCAGTCTCTGACCCCGAGCTCTCCCTAGGGAGGTGCAGTCTCTGACCCCGAGCGCTCCCTAGTGAGCAGCAGTCTCTGACCCCGAGCGCTCCCTAGTGAGCAGCAGTCTCTGACCCGAGCGCTCCCTAGTGAGCAGCAGTCTCTGACCCGAGCGCTCCCTAGTGAGCAGCAGTCTCTGCCCCGAGCGCTCCCTAGTGAGCAGCAGTCTCTGCCCCCGAGCACTCCCTAGTGAGCAGCAGTCTCTGACCCGAGCGCTCCCTAGTGAGCAGCAGTCTCTGCCCCCGAGCACTCCCTAGTGAGCAGCAGTCTCTGACCCGAGCACTCCCTAGTGAGCAGCAGTCTCTGACCCGAGCGCTCCCTAGTGAGCAGCAGTCTCTGACCCGAGCGCTCCCTAGTGAGCAGCAGTCTCTGACCCGAGCGCTCCCTAGTGAGCAGCAGTCTCTGACCCCGTCTTTCCTTCTGTGCCCAGCGTTTAGCTTCCATGCAGAGCCCTGCGACCTGCTTCCCCTGTGTGAACGTTTGGCTCTGGGCGCGGAGAGGAAAGTTAGTGTCAGAGCGCCTGTGTGGTTATCACCTCTATTTATTCCGCTCGCTGCTTTACTGCTTGTGGGAAGCGCAATCCTAGGTCTGTAACCAGCGCTGACACACACCATTCTATGCCTGTGTTAACCTGACCAGTACCAGACTTGCACGCCTGAACTGTACCTCCGCTGTGTCCAGTATCAGTGTTACACAAACATGTATACAAGGCTCCGGCCCCATGCTTGAGAGCGGTGACGTCACCAGCTCTCCAAGCATGAGCGCCGGGTGTCCTGGCTATTTCACAAGAGCGCGCGGGGGGGGGGGGGGGGGGCGTTGCGGGCAAATTGAGCGCGGTTCAAAGTTAATTTTTTTGTTTACTCAAGCGCCGAGCTTGAGTGAGTGTACGAGCACGCTCGGGGACTCGCACATATACATTTATGTAATTAAAAGCGGCACGCTCAGCGCCAGCGGGGACGCAGCCTAATCCGCGGGATAGGTAAACCGTATATACTACAAAAAGAAACAGCAATCCCCGTTGTGGACACTGAATTTCCCTCAGCAATGAAATGATGATGATGATAGGCGATGAAGGGTTGTGTTGAATTTGGATGCAAGAAGCACAAAGCAATACAACATGCACAGGGCAGGGCTATCCGCTCTTGTGCCTGCATGTTATGGGTTGTTATTGTTTATAGAAAGCCACAAAAATAGAAGTTTAAGTCACAACTAGCGATCCTTTCCTAATCTGTCCCTCTGTCACACAGCTGCCAGCCATCAGCAGGGAGGAGGAGAGACCCCCAAGCAGGGAGACCTAAGCGTATCCCCCATCGCTGCAGTGAGGATTCCTTCCTGCCCTGTTACATGTCCCCCACTGTCACTTACACAGGATGCACCACTGCCACTTACACAGGGTGTACCACTGCCACTTACACAGGGTGTACCACTGCCACTTACACAGGATGCACCACTGCCACTTACACAGGGTGTACCACTGCCACTTACACAGGATGCACCACTGCCACTTACACAGGGTGTACCACTGCCACTTACACAGGGTGTACCACTGCCACTTACACAGGGTGCACCACTGCCACTTACACAGGGTGCACCACTGCCACTTACACAGGATGCACCACTGCCACTTACACAGGGTGTACCACTGCCACTTACACAGGGTGTACCACTGCCACTTACACAGGATGCACCACTGCCACTTACACAGGGTGTACCACTGCCACTTACACAGGATGCACCACTGCCACTTACACAGGGTGTACCACTGCCACTTACACAGGGTGTACCACTGCCACTTACACAGGGTGCACCACTGCCACTTACACAGGGTGCACCACTGCCACTTACACAGGGTGTACCACTGCCACTTACACAGGGTGCACCACTGCCACTTACACAGGGTGCACCACTGCCACTTACACAGGATGCACCACTGCCACTTACACAGGATGTACCACTGCCACTTACACAGGATGCACCACTGCCACTTACACAGGATGCACCACTGCCACTTACACAGGGTGTACCACTGCCACTTACACAGGGTGTACCACTGCCACTTACACAGGGTGCACCACTGCCACTTACACAGGATGCACCACTGCCACTTACACAGGATGCACCACTGCCACTTACACAGGGTGTACCACTGCCACTTACACAGGGTGCACCACTGCCACTTACACAGGATGCACCACTGCCACTTACACAGGGTGTACCACTGCCACTTACACAGGGTGTACCACTGCCACTTACACAGGGTGCACCACTGCCACTTACACAGGGTGCACCACTGCCACTTACACAGGGTGTACCACTGCCACTTACACAGGGTGCACCACTGCCACTTACACAGGATGCACCACTGCCACTTACACAGGATGCACCACTGCCACTTACACAGGATGTACCACTGCCACTTACATAGGATGTACCACTGCCACTTACACAGGGTGCACCACTGCCACTTACACAGGATGCACCACTGCCACTTACACAGGGTGCACCACTGCCACTTACACAGGATGCACCACTGCCACTTACACAGGGTGTACCACTGCCACTTACACAGGATGCACCACTGCCACTTACACAGGGTGTACCAACCACTGCCACTTACACAGGGTGTACCACTGCCACTTACACAGGATGCACCACTGCCACTTACACAGGGTGTACCAACCACTGCCACTTACACAGGGTGTACCACTGCCACTTACACAGGATGCACCACTGCCACTTACACAGGGTGTACCACTGCCACTTACACAGGATGCACCACTGCCACTTACACAGGGTGCACCACTGCCACTTACACAGGATGCACCACTGCCACTTACACAGGGTGCACCACTGCCACTTACACAGGGTGTACCAACCACTGCCACTTACACAGGATGCACCACTGCCACTTACACAGGGTGTACCACTGCCACTTACACAGGGTGTACCACTGCCACTTACACAGGGTGTACCACTGCCACTTACACAGGATGCACCACTGCCACTTACACAGGATGCACCACTGCCACTTACACAGGGTGTACCACTGCCACTTACACAGGGTGTACCACTGCCACTTACACAGGGTGTACCACTGCCACTTACACAGGGTGTACCACTGCCACTTACACAGGGTGTACCACTGCCACTTACACAGGGTGTACCACTGCCACTTACACAGGGTGTACCACTGCCACTTACACAGGATGCACCACTGCCACTTACACAGGATGCACCACTGCCACTTACACAGGGTGTACCACTGCCACTTACACAGGGTGCACCACTGCCACTTACACAGGATGCACCACTGCCACTTACACAGGATGCACCACTGCCACTTACACAGGATGCACCACTGCCACTTACACAGGGTGCACCACTGCCACTTACACAGGGTGCACCACTGCCACTTACACAGGATGCACCACTGCCACTTACACAGGATGCACCACTGCCACTTACACAGGGTGTACCACTGCCACTTACACAGGGTGTACCACTGCCACTTACACAGGATGCACCACTGCCACTTACACAGGGTGTACCACTGCCACTTACACAGGGTGTACCAACCACTGCCACTTACACAGGATGCACCACTGCCACTTACACAGGATGCACCACTGCCACTTACACAGGGTGCACCACTGCCACTTACACAGGATGCACCACTGCCACTTACACAGGATGCACCACTGCCACTTACACAGGATGCACCACTGCCACTTACACAGAGTGTACCACTGCCACATACACAGGATGCACCACTGCCACTTACACAGGATGCACCACTGCCACTTACACAGGGTGCACCACTGCCACTTACACAGGATGCACCACTGCCACTTACACAGGATGCACCACTGCCACTTACACAGGATGCACCACTGCCACTTACACAGGGTGTACCACTGCCACTTACACAGGGTGTACCACTGCCACTTACACAGGATGCACCACTGCCACTTACACAGGATGCACCACTGCCACTTACACAGGGTGTACCACTGCCACTTACACAGGGTGCACCACTGCCACTTACACAGGATGCACCACTGCCACTTACACAGGATGCACCACTGCCACTTACACAGGATGCACCACTGCCACTTACACAGGATGCACCACTGCCACTTACACAGGGTGTACCACTGCCACTTACACAGGGTGTACCACTGCCACTTACACAGGGTGCACCACTGCCACTTACACAGGATGCACCACTGCCACTTACACAGGGTGTACCAACCACTGCCACTTACACAGGATGCACCACTGCCACTTACACAGGGTGTACCACTGCCACTTACACAGGGTGCACCACTGCCACTTACACAGGGTGTACCACTGCCACTTACACAGGGTGTACCACTGCCACTTACACAGGGTGCACCACTGCCACTTACACAGGGTGTACCACTGCCTGTAGAATAAGGATTTCCTATCGCTCCGTTTTCACATTTTTGCTTCACTATTAGAGTGGCTCTATATATTCATAGCTAGCAGTAGATGTGTTCATTGTATTAACATTAATAAAGTGTAAAAGTAAATATATGTATCAATTTATAGCGGATTCCAAGGGAACTGAGATGTACATAGGTGTATTTTTATTTATAAAAATGTTTTACAAGTAAGAATAGATGATCCCGGGCACTGCGGATTTTATTGTGTCAGAACAGCACGACGTTTCACGTGACCGGCAGGAAAAGACCTCGGAGAAGGGTGAAACGTCGTGCTGTTCTGACACAATAAATCGTTTGGAAAATCCGCAGTGCCCGGGATCATCTATTCTTACTCAAGTGTAGGATTTTTTAGACAGGTTTCCCTGACCCAGGAGCACCGGTTATTGCTGCGAGTATCTTTACTTTCCTGTGCAGCATTACTATCTGTTACCAGGAGCACCGGTTATTGCTGCGAGTATCTTTACTTTCCTGTGCAGCATTACTATCTATTACCAGGAGCACCAGTTATTGCTGCGAGTATCTTTACTTTCCTGTGCAGCATTACTATCTGTTACCAGGAGCACCGGTTATTGCTGCGAGTATCTTTACTTTCCTGTGCAGCATTACTATCTGTTACCAGGAGCACCGGTTATTGCTGCAAGTATCTTTACTTTCCTGTGCAGCATTACTATCTGTTACCAGGAGCACCGGTTATTGCTGCGAGTATCTTTACTTTCCTGTGCAGCATTACTATCTGTTACTAGGAGCACCGGTTATTGCTGCAAGTATCTTTACTTTCCTCTGCAGCATTACTATCTGTTACTTGGAGCACCGGTTATTGCTGCGAGTATCTTTACTTTCCTCTGCAGCATTACTATCTGTTACCAGGAGCACCGGTTATTGCTGCGAGTATCTTTACTTTCCTGTGCAGCATTACTATCTGTTACCAGGAGCACCGGTTATTGCTGCGAGTATCTTTACTTTCCTCTGCAGCATTACTATCTGTTACCAGGAGCACCGGTTATTGCTGCGAGTATCTTTACTTTCCTGTGCAGCATTACTATCTATTACCAGGAGCACCGGTTATTGCTGCGAGTATCTTTACTTTCCTGTGCAGCATTACTATCTATTACCAGGAGCACCGGTTATTGCTGCGAGTATCTTTACTTTCCTGTGCGACATTACTATCTGTTACCAGGAGCACCGGTTATTGCTGCGAGAATCTTTACTTTCCTGTGCAGCATTACTATCTGTTACCAGGAGCACCGGTTATTGCTGCGAGTATCTTTACTTTCCTGTGCAGCATTACTATCTGTTACCAGGAGCACCGGTTATTGCTGCGAGTATCTTTACTTTCCTGTGCAGCATTACTATCTGTTACCAGGAGCACCGGTTATTGCTGCAAGTATCTTTACTTTCCTGTGCAGCATTACTATCTGTTACCAGGAGCACCGGTTATTGCTGCGAGTATCTTTACTTTCCTGTGCAGCATTACTATCTGTTACTAGGAGCACCGGTTATTGCTGCAAGTATCTTTACTTTCCTCTGCAGCATTACTATCTGTTACTTGGAGCACCGGTTATTGCTGCGAGTATCTTTACTTTCCTCTGCAGCATTACTATCTGTTACCAGGAGCACCGGTTATTGCTGCGAGTATCTTTACTTTCCTGTGCAGCATTACTATCTGTTACCAGGAGCACCGGTTATTGCTGCGAGTATCTTTACTTTCCTCTGCAGCATTACTATCTGTTACCAGGAGCACCGGTTATTGCTGCGAGTATCTTTACTTTCCTGTGCAGCATTACTATCTATTACCAGGAGCACCGGTTATTGCTGCGAGTATCTTTACTTTCCTGTGCAGCATTACTATCTATTACCAGGAGCACCGGTTATTGCTGCGAGTATCTTTACTTTCCTGTGCGACATTACTATCTGTTACCAGGAGCACCGGTTATTGCTGCGAGAATCTTTACTTTCCTGTGCAGCATTACTATCTGTTACCAGGAGCACCGGTTATTGCTGCGAGTATCTTTACTTTCCTGTGCAGCATTACTATCTGTTACCAGGAGCACCGGTTATTGCTGCGAGTATCTTTACTTTCCTGTGCAGCATTACTATCTGTTACCAGGAGCACCGGTTATTGCTGCGAGTATCTTTACTTTCCTGTGCAGCATTACTATCTGTTACCAGGAGCACCGGTTATTGCTGCAAGTATCTTTACTTTCCTCTGCAGCATTACTATCTGTTACCAGGAGCACCGGTTATTGCTGCGAGTATCTTTACTTTCCTGTGCAGCATTACTATCTATTACCAGGAGCACCGGTTATTGCTGCGAGTATCTTTACTTTCCTGTGCGACATTACTATCTGTTACCAGGAGCACCGGTTATTGCTGCGAGAATCTTTACTTTCCTGTGCGGCATTACTATCTATTACCAGGAGCACCGGTTATTGCTGCGAGTATCTTTACTTTCCTGTGCAGCATTACTATCTGTTACCAGGAGCACCGGTTATTGCTGCAAGTATCTTTACTTTCCTGTGCAGGATTACTATCTGTTACCAGGAGCACCGGTTATTGCTGCGAGTATCTTTACTTTCCTCTGCAGCATTACTATCTATTACCAGGAGCACCGGTTATTGCTGCGAGTATCTTTACTTTCCTGTGCAGCATTACTATCTGTTACCAGGAGCACCGGTTATTGCTGCGAGAATCTTTACTTTCCTGTGCAGCATTACTATCTGTTACCAGGAGCACCGGTTATTGATGCGAGTATCTTTACTTTCCTCTGCAGCATTACTATCTGTTACCAGGAGCACCGGTTATTGCTGCAAGTATCTTTACTTTCCTGTGCAGCATTACTATCTGTTACTAGGAGCACCGGTTATTGCTGCAAGTATCTTTACTTTCCTCTGCAGCATTACTATCTGTTACTTGGAGCACCGGTTATTGCTGCGAGTATCTTTACTTTCCTCTGCAGCATTACTATCTGTTACCAGGAGCACCGGTTATTGCTGCGAGTATCTTTACTTTCCTGTGCAGCATTACTATCTGTTACCAGGAGCACCGGTTATTGCTGCGAGTATCTTTACTTTCCTCTGCAGCATTACTATCTGTTACCAGGAGCACCGGTTATTGCTGCGAGTATCTTTACTTTCCTGTGCAGCATTACTATCTATTACCAGGAGCACCGGTTATTGCTGCGAGTATCTTTACTTTCCTGTGCAGCATTACTATCTATTACCAGGAGCACCGGTTATTGCTGCGAGTATCTTTACTTTCCTGTGCGACATTACTATCTGTTACCAGGAGCACCGGTTATTGCTGCGAGAATCTTTACTTTCCTGTGCAGCATTACTATCTGTTACCAGGAGCACCGGTTATTGCTGCGAGTATCTTTACTTTCCTGTGCAGCATTACTATCTGTTACCAGGAGCACCGGTTATTGCTGCGAGTATCTTTACTTTCCTGTGCAGCATTACTATCTATTACCAGGAGCACCGGTTATTGCTGCGAGTATCTTTACTTTCCTGTGCAGCATTACTATCTGTTACCAGGAGCACCGGTTATTGCTGCAAGTATCTTTACTTTCCTGTGCAGCATTACTATCTGTTACCAGGAGTACCGGTTATTGCTGCAAGTATCTTTACTTTCCTCTGCAGCATTACTATCTATTACCAGGAGCACCGGTTATTGCTGCGAGTATCTTTACTTTCCTGTGCAGCATTACTATCTGTTACCAGGAGCACCGGTTATTGCTGCGAGTATCTTTACTTTCCTGTGCAGCATTACTATCTGTTACCAGGAGCACCGGTTATTGCTGCGAGAATCTTTACTTTCCTGTGCAGCATTACTATCTGTTACCAGGAGCACCGGTTATTGCTGCGAGAATCTTTACTTTCCTGTGCAGCATTACTATCTATTACCAGGAGCACCGGTTATTGCTGCGAGAATCTTTACTTTCCTGTGCAGCATTACTATCTGTTACCAGGAGCACCGGTTATTGCTGCAAGTATCTTTACTTTCCTGTGCAGCATTACTATCTATTACCAGGAGCACCGGTTATTGCTGCGAGAATCTTTACTTTCCTGTGCAGCATTACTATCTGTTACCAGGAGCACCGGTTATTGCTGCGAGTATCTTTACTTTCCTGTGCAGCATTACTATCTATTACCAGGAGCACCGGTTATTGCTGCAAGTATCTTTACTTTCCTGTGCAGCATTACTATCTATTACCAGGAGCACCGGTTATTGCTGCGAGAATCTTTACTTTCCTGTGCAGCATTACTATCTGTTACCAGGAGCACCGGTTATTGCTGCAAGTATCTTTACTTTCCTGTGCAGCATTACTATCTATTACCAGGAGCACCGGTTATTGCTGCGAGTATCTTTACTTTCCTGTGCAGCATTACTATCTGTTACCAGGAGCACCGGTTATTGCTGCGAGTATCTTTACTTTCCTGTGCAGCATTACTATCTATTACCAGGAGCACCGGTTATTGCTGCGAGAATCTTTACTTTCCTGTGCAGCATTACTATCTGTTACCAGGAGCACCGGTTATTGCTGCAAGTATCTTTACTTTCCTGTGCAGCATTACTATCTGTTACCAGGAGCACCGGTTATTGCTGCGAGAATCTTTACTTTCCTGTGCAGCATTACTATCTATTACCAGGAGCACCGGTTATTGCTGCGAGAATCTTTACTTTCCTGTGCAGCATTACTATCTATTACCAGGAGCACCGGTTATTGCTGCGAGAATCTTTACTTTCCTGTGCAGCATTACTATCTGTTACCAGGAGCACCGGTTATTGCTGCGAGTATCTTTACTTTCCTGTGCAGCATTACTATCTATTACCAGGAGCACCGGTTATTGCTGCGAGTATCTTTACTTTCCTGTGCAGCATTACTATCTATTACCAGGAGCACCGGTTATTGCTGCGAGTATCTTTACTTTCCTGTGCGGCATTACTATCTGTTACCAGGAGCACCGGTTATTGCTGCGAGAATCTTTACTTTCCTGTGCAGCATTACTATCTATTACCAGGAGCACCGGTTATTGCTGCGAGTATCTTTACTTTCCTGTGCGGCATTACTATCTGTTACCAGGAGCACCGGTTATTGCTGCGAGAATCTTTACTTTCCTGTGCGGCATTACTATCTGTTACCAGGAGCACCGGTTATTGCTGCGAGTATCTTTACTTTCCTGTGCAGCATTACTATCTGTTACCAGGAGCACCGGTTATTGCTGCGAGAATCTTTACTTTCCTGTGCAGCATTACTATCTATTACCAGGAGCACCGGTTATTGCTGCAAGTATCTTTACTTTCCTGTGCGGCATTACTATCTGTTACCAGGAGCACCGGTTATTGCTGCGAGTATCTTTACTTTCCTGTGCAGCATTACTATCTATTACCAGGAGCACCGGTTATTGCTGCGAGTATCTTTACTTTCCTCTGCAGCATTACTATCTATTACCAGGAGCACCGGTTATTGCTGCGAGAATCTTTACTTTCCTGTGCAGCATTACTATCTGTTACCAGGAGCACCGGTTATTGCTGCAAGTATCTTTACTTTCCTGTGCAGCATTACTATCTGTTACCAGGAGCACCGGTTATTGCTGCAAGTATCTTTACTTTCCTGTGCAGCATTACTATCTATTACCAGGAGCACCGGTTATTGCTGCGAGAATCTTTACTTTCCTGTGCAGCATTACTATCTATTACCAGGAGCACCAGTTATTGCTGCGAGTATCTTTACTTTCCTGTGCAGCATTACTATCTATTACCAGGAGCACCGGTTATTGCTGCAAGTATCTTTACTTTCCTGTGCAGCATTACTATCTATTACCAGGAGCACCGGTTATTGCTGCGAGTATCTTTACTTTCCTGTGCAGCATTACTATCTATTACCAGGAGCACCGGTTATTGCTGCGAGTATCTTTACTTTCCTGTGCAGCATTACTATCTATTACCAGGAGCACCGGTTATTGCTGCGAGTATCTTTACTTTCCTGTGCAGCATTACTATCTATTACCAGGAGCACCGGTTATTGCTGCGAGAATCTTTACTTTCCTGTGCGGCATTACTATCTATTACCAGGAGCACCGGTTATTGCTGCGAGTATCTTTACTTTCCTGTGCGGCATTACTATCTGTTACCAGGAGCACCGGTTATTGCTGCGAGTATCTTTACTTTCCTGTGCAGCATTACTATCTATTACCAGGAGCACCGGTTATTGCTGCGAGAATCTTTACTTTCCTGTGCAGCATTACTATCTATTACCAGGAGCACCGGTTATTGCTGCGAGAATCTTTACTTTCCTGTGCAGCATTACTATCTATTACCAGGAGCACCGGTTATTGCTGCAAGTATCTTTACTTTCCTGTGCGACATTACTATCTGTTACCAGGAGCACCGGTTATTGCTGCGAGTATCTTTACTTTCCTGTGCAGCATTACTATCTATTACCAGGAGCACCGGTTATTGCTGCGAGAATCTTTACTTTCCTGTGCAGCATTACTATCTATTACCAGGAGCACCGGTTATTGCTGCAAGTATCTTTACTTTCCTGTGCAGCATTACTATCTGTTACCAGGAGGTGATACATTGAGTTACCTCTCGTTTTCACGTATATGTCCTGGGCTCAGAGTTATAAAAAATACATGGTTACATGGTGTAGGAACTGAGGGGACATCTCTCCTACCTGTATATAGCACTGAGGGGATTGCCTCTATGTATATAACACTGAGGGGATTTCATGGTGCGTGTGTGTAATAAAGCTGCACCTCCGGGCTCCTAGTTCCTTTCACTTTCAGTACTTGGCCTCTCATACAACACAGCACCCGCTGCCAGACAGGCAGCTGTGGGAGAGCTGCGGACAGCTCACACACTGATCCTATCCCTGCTTACTAAGAGCTCCGGGAACATGAGGAAGGTGGGAGCCAGTGAGAGAGGGGGGGGGGGTGTATACTGTATATCTGCCAGGAGAATGCCGGTGACACGTGTGTGTCACGGTGAGATTATGGCAGGCTGTATAAGGTCACATAAATAAATATATATCATCTGTTATATATATCACTGGGTCTGAACTGAAGCGAGGCTTAAGATATAATAAAGTATATTTATTCCTTTGGATAGGTGAACACATGAAGAATAATACAGTAACAGACAAGAAGTACACTTACTTAGGGGTTGGGGAATGAGAAGTTTGATGTAGCATTTCTCTCAGCAATCAGGTAATCATTCAGGTGATATCAGGTAACCATATCAGCAAACGAAGACAAAGGATATAGGGTGGACAGCAGTTTATAAACCTTTTGTCCCTCTATCCTTAACATTAAGTACCTGTGATTGGTTTTCAATTACCTCCAGCCAATCTTTAACGTGGGAACACATTTTAATACATGCCCCCCTGCTAGCTGGCACAGGCGCAGTAGAACTCTGGGGTCTCATTTCTGTAGCCCCACATATGCAAATAGAATGCCAGCCAGTCTACCCATTTGGATCTCTGGCAGGAAAACCTTTGTTTGAAGGTGTTAAATGGGACACTTAAAAACTGCTGTGGTTTGAGCCTTCTCCGCCCTCACATAAACAGGGAGGGTGATAAAACCCTTTGAACAATACTTAAGTCCTAGACATTGGGTCGCCTCTAGAGCCATCTGCTATCCTGGTATGCAAAAGAATTTCCTCTGGGTTCTATCCATACCTTGGGATACAGTATTACACATAAAACATAAACGTATTAAAATATCCGATTCCGCTGGGTCCAGCAGGTCCAAACTTTCCAGTTCTCAATGTCGGAACTGGGACACCGTATGGTCCAAAAAGCGACGTGCTACGACCTTGGGAACCGGAGTTACACAAATGCACCTTAAATCATTTTTCATTTTAATACAAAAATCTCCGCTACAAGAAATCACGTTTTTTCACTAAATCCCCATTGAAAACAACGGGCTTCGCCGCCATAGACTTTCAATGGCAAACCGCCGCCGTTGGCGGCTATGGGAATCCCCGCCATAGACTTTCAACGGGGCGAGGCCGCTGTTGAAGTCAATGGGAGTTTTCCGCCGTAGCCGGTCAATGGGGTTTGGCCGCCATTGGAGTCTATGGGAAAAATCCCGAACTTTCAAGAGGGTCCATACTTCGTCGGGTTGGTCTCAGAGGGTCAAGGATGGTTCTGCAGCGATGCCGGAGCAGTGGCTACAGATACCCCAAACCCCGACTCTCTGGACCCTCCGGAACCGGAGCTTATGGAATACCAAAATTCAGCTTTTCACACTTAGCCGTTTTGGCCGCAGCCATTGGAACCTATGGCGCGGAGCGCTCTTATGGGTTCGACCCTTATCGGTGGTCCAGGATACGGGGACCCGGTTGTGGTCGAGTGGGGGGAGGTCTAGGAACAAAGGACAGAAAGAATTTTATTCCTAGGGGCCCTAGAACTGTTTATTCCCATGCCACTTGTCGTTGAACTTGACTTCTAAGTGAATAAAGCTCTCCTATTGAAAATGTATCCGCTTTGCGGTTAAGCGGTTTGGAAGGCAGCCAACTTGTTCCTGGAAAGCTCTTTCGAGGGTTTCTCCATTGAAGTCAATGAGCCCATAGACTTCCAATGGGAAACCGCCGCTCTCCCTCTCGGACGCCATCTGCTGGTCTTCTCAGGAACCGGACTCCACAGCAAGATTCACCATTAAGAAGCATTGAGCCCTAATGGCGGCCTATGGGAACCTGCAAAATGGTGCCTGAAAAGGTGGGAAAATCTACACAAAGGGCTATAATCATTATACAACCATTAACCCTTGTGCTCCCGGATGGATCCCAGTGTGTGGGGGCTGCAGACCAGTTGTTACAATAAAACGGGAATACACATGTACATGTCATTACAGGGGTTAAATCACTGTTCTGGGTCTTAGCCCAGTTAACCCTTTGACTCCCGGGTGAGGTCAGGGGATGGCCAAATGGGGTGTAACCCCTTTCTCCCTCTACAGTGTGTGTACTGTATATCTGCCAGGAGAATGCTGGTGACGTGTGTGTGTGTGTGTGTACGTACTGTATATCTGTTTGCAATCCAGGGGGAGCATAAAAGGGAAATAAAACAAAATACAATCTAAGTGCAGACAGTTTGATAACTTCTATATTAGTTCAGTGATTAATCTTGGCTCGTATGTGTGGCCTACTCACAAGATGTAAGTCAGAAACGGGCAGTGTGACACAGTGGTCTATGCAGGGAGGACTTCTAATCCAATGAATAATGGAGACTTCCACTCTCAGCCAAGCAGCGGTGTATATAGAAGAGAAAAGATATCCATAGTGCAGACCAATCATAAAAAACGTGACTTTATGGGGTTTTAAAATTGAACACTTACAATAAAAACATAAATAAAGCGTGTATCACAATACTGTGACCGAGGAGAGATCGCTGTGCTTCTGGCTCACCCACCACCTCCGGTTTATGGACCCTGCGTGGGACGCCGCTGAATTGGACTCTCCACCTCCTGGGATCCCTCTGGGGTGTACTGGTCCCGTCAGCTCCGTTCCTCGTGTAGGACGCCACTGTTCTTTTCCTGGAGCTCCCTCTTGGGTGGGCTGTCCTGTCCCCTCCGGTTAGCTCCGATACGTCACTTCCGGTAATTAGTGCAGACCTTTTTAGACACATGTTTTTGATTAAGTGTTAATAATGCGGGGTATATTAAGATACAGAGGACTAGGGGGCGGTACACTCCTGAGGAAGCCACGCACCGTATTGGCGAAACGCGTAGAGTGGTAGCCGCCCAGAGGAGGAGAGAAGCAGTGTCAGAGATTGCAGACCCACTACCGGAAGTGACGGATCGCGGCCAACCGGAAGTGTATATAACAGAGGGAACCTCTCCTACCTGTATATAGCACTGAGGGGATTGCCTCTATGTATATAACACTGAGGGGATTTCATGGTGCGTGTGTGTAATAAAGCTGCACCTCCGGGCTCCTAGTTCCTTTCACTTTCAGTACTTGGCCTCTCATACATCACAGCACCCGCTGCCAGACAGGCAGCTGTGGGAGAGCTGCGGACAGCTCACACACTGATCCTAGCCCTGCTTACTAAGAGCTCCGGGAACATGAGGAAGGTGGGAGCCAGTGAGAGGGGGTAGTGAGAGAGAGAGCCAGTGAGAGAGGCGTGCGGGAGCCCGCAGTGCGGACACTCGGCTTGTACAATAATAAAGATAAAATCGAGGTCCGGAGCAGTTTATTTGGGGATTTGAAACAAACTGGAGAGCAGCAGAAAGTGCTGGGACGAGAGCAGAGGGGTTGGGGAGGTTTGGCTGCAGGTCAGAGGTCGCTGCATCCTATACACCTGTGTCCTCCCTCCCCTGATCTCCACAGCGCAGGAGTAGTTACAAGGGTAGTATGTTGGCCGCTACACTGCCCCCCAGTGGATGGTCAGCAGGAGCAGCTCTGAGTGCGGCCTCACATGCAGCTGTCCGAGTTAGTGGTTATCAGTGTCCCGGTGTTATTGTGTGTGGCAGAGGAAGGGAGTAACGGCGTGTTCGGAGCAGTCCGATTACAGGCTGCCCTGACACAGCAGAGCGCACAGCGAGAGAGACACAGACGCGCACGCACAGCGACACACACACACACACAGCGGGTCCCCGGGGAGGGCAGCTAAATCCTCTCCTAAACGTCTGAAGCACAGAGTCTGGGAACCTGTAACACTGACCCCCGGGTCAGACCCTGCTAGAGTCCCGAGAAAAAGCCATTCTGAGAGGGGTCAGTCCTGTCTGGCCGGGTAGCCTTGCCTGGCTTCCCAGGAAGTGGGGTGGTGGAGTACTTTGGGGGGTAGCGGATAAAGAGACGATCCTCCTCCTTCTTGATCCAGCGCAGGAGTTTGGTGATTACATTAATTGCCCCCACTTTGGTTACCATCGAGCTGAACGCAGTATACAGTTCAAACTTGCTGGTCACCTGCAGAGAGAAAACCAGTGAACAAACCAATCAACTCAGGGACACGCAGCCCGTCCCCTCCCCCCACGGACAGACACGCAGCCCGTCCCCTCCCCCCACGGACAGACACGCAGCCCGTCCCCTCCCCCCACGGACAGACACGCAGCCCGTCCCCTCCCCCCACGGACAGACGCAGCCCGTCCCCCGTTACTATGGACAGACACACAGCCTGTCCCATCCTGTCACACCACACGCACGCACACGCAAACGCAGCTCGTCCCCTCCTGTCACTGCACACACACAGGGACACGCAGCTCGTCCCCTCCTGTCACTGCACACACACAGCCTGTCCCCTCCTGTCACTGCACACACACACACGGACACGCAGCCTGTCCCCTCCAGTCACTGCACACACACAGGAACACGCAGCCTGTCCCCTCCTGTCACTGCACACACACACACACACACACACACACTCACACAGGGACACGCAGCCTGTCCCCTCCTGTCACTGCACACACACAGGGACACGCAGCCTGTCCCCTCCTGTCACTGCACACACAGGGACACGCAGCCTGTCCCCTCCTGTCACTACACACACACACACACACACTCACACAGGGACACGCAGCCTGTCCCCTCCTGTCACTGCACACACACAGGGACACGCAGCCTGTCCCCTCCTGTCACTGCACACACAGGGACACGCAGCCTGTCCCCTCCTGTCACTGCACACACACACAGGGACACGCAGCCTGTCCCCTCCTGTCACTGCACACACACACAGGGACACGCAGCATGTCCCCTCCTGTCACTACACACACACAGGGACACGCAGCCTGTCCCCTCCTGTCACTACACACACACAGGGACACGCAGCCTGTCCCCTCCTGTCACTACACACACACAGGGACACGCAGCCTGTCCCCTCCTGTCACTGCACACACACACAGGGACACGCAGCCTGTCCCCTCCTGTCACTACACACACACAGGGACACGCAGCCTGTCCACACACACGGACACGCAGCCTGTCCCCTTCTGTAAAGACACAGAAATCACCAGGCGTTCCTGCGAGTGTTTCAGATAGGAGGAGATAATGCAGTATAGTAAATACAAAATATAGAATGAAATGATATACAACCAGTGCCAGTTTGCAGCTCGACCTTCAGTGGATCTTCCTTATAGATCCTTATATAGTGGCAATGTCCAGAAGTCAGGGAGCGCAGACACGAGGATGGACATATGAGGAGAAAAAACAATAACACAAATGATAGTGCAATCCTGTGGGGTAAAGAAATATTCCAACTGGGAATGGGGACATGCACAGTGGATAGAAACAAAATGTAACCAGATAGCCACTGCTATAGTCCTATGGGGTGAGAGGCTGGAATATGATCAGGTATACACATGACACAGTGGTTGAAATCAAGAATGGCCACACAAATGTGGGAAATGATAAAAAAAAAGGGTTTAGTGAAATGACATCAGGAGGCACACGGGTGCAGTGGGAACCTACAGACAAGCCCCAGAAATCAGGCAATGGAAATAGAGCTGAGTCTGCGTCCGTTGTGGGAGAGATAACCTGTATGCGTAGTGACTGCTGCAGGGGGGTCAGGCTGCGCCGGCGCTTCCTCCACTGTCAGCCTCCGCAGGACTTCCGGGTTAGATTCCCTCCACCAGTATTCGGCACCACGTGACCGCGTCACACTGCGGGCAAAGCAAGCTGCTATAAAACAGGAACCAGAGACTCACGCTAGTAAACTTCTGCGTTTCGCTAACAGCTTCCTCAGGAGTCTGTGGGGCCTGTTAGTGGCTGGCCTGCTTGATATACAGAGGCACAGCCAATCGGGAGTCAAGTGTGACGTCATCCTTCCAATCTGCCTGCATCATTTCCACCAATGGTGGTATGGATTGCTCGATTCTGCACCTATCATCCTTCAGAGGGGCGGGACTAATGTCCGTGGGCAACATAAACACTAACAAGAATTTTAATGGGTGAAAAAACAGATATGTGTTCCCTTAAACTCTGGGGAACGGGCAGCAATAAAAAGCATTAAAAACCTTTAAAGAACTGGCAGGATTCAAAGACATTTTAAGGGTTAATTCCCACAGCATAGGCTTAAGTGCCATTTAGTTTTAAAAAGTTTTGGTAAATTGAAAGACGACGAGCCTTTTCAGAACAATTTAAGCCCTGCAGAACGTACAGCGTTCAAACAACTAATGGAAGATGATAGGATCATCATAAAGCAAGCCGACAAGGGGGGAGGTGTGGTCATAATGGACAAAAGCTATTACATTAAAGAGGCCACAAGGATTTTAAGTGATACAACAACCTATGAGCAACTCACAAGAGACCCTACAAAAAGTTTCTAGAAGCCCTAGCAGCACATCTATTAAAGGGGAAACAAAAAGAAATTTTGAATGAAAAGGAATTTTTATATCTGAGTGTTACAAAACCAATAATACCGGTGGTTTATTTTCTCCCGAAGATTCATAAAAATTTACAGGAACCACCCGGGAGATCTATAATTTCCGGGATTGGGTCTATAACAGAGAACCTGTCAGAATATATTGATGTCTTTTTAATAAAATACGTCACGAAGATCCGATCTTATTTAAGAGACACCATCCAGGTCTTAGAAATCCTTAATAAAACAAAATGGGGAAAAGGTTGTTTTTTAGTGACTACAGATGTCACATCACTATATACTTCAATAAATCATAATCTAGGTGTAGGTGCCATACGGAGAACCCTAATGGGGGACCAAGAACTATTGCCAGACCAAGTTGATTTTATAGTGGACAGTATAATTTTTATTCTAGAACACAACTATTTCGCTTTTAAAGATGAGTTCTATGTTCAAAAATGTGGGACTGCCATGGGGACCAGGTTCGCCCCAAGCTACGCAAACTTGTTTATGGGTGTCTGGGAACTAGATTACATTTGGTCCCAGAACCCATTTGGCGTGAACCTGGTCCTCTGGCATAGATATATCGATGACATTTTTTTCATTTGGCGAGGGGATGAGACATCCTTGAATTGCTTTTTAAAATACTTAGATGTAAACCCCTTTAATCTTCGCTTTACTAGCAAGTACAGCCCAGTCCAAGTCGAGTTCTTAGATCTATTGATTTTTATTGAGAATGACCAACTGAATACCAAAACTTTTTTTAAACCTGTTGATTCCAACAATTATGTCCTACAATCCAGCTGTCATCATCCAGGCTGGTTACGAAATATACCTTTTGGACAGTTGAAACGCATTAAGCATAACTGCAGCAAGGAAGCAGATTTTCAGAGTCTATCGAGTATCATACAAAAAAGGTTTTTAGATAGAAAGTACAATACATCAACTGTAAAGGAAGCAAAGCGAAAAACCAATGAAATTGAACGTGCCTCTCTTCTGCAACCAAAATTAAGACAACAGAATGAGACAAGTTTCCAAACAGCTTTTATTACACCTTATAATAGGAAGGCTGCAGAAATTAAAGGAATCATCAACAAATATTGGCATATTATAAAAGATGACCCAGTGTTAGGCAGTACATTAGAAGAGAGACCTAGGATAATTTTCAAAAGAGCTCCCAATTTAAAAAAACAACTAGCACCAAGCGCCTTTAAAACAGAAAAACAAGAGGGGTGGTTAACAAAACCCAAAGGATTTTTTAAATGTATTAATTGTAAGGCTTGCTCGTTCGCTTCAAGGAGCAAATTAGATTTTAAATCCAACATAACTGGTGAGGTCTTCAGAATGAAACAATTTGCCAATTGTAGGACCAATTTCGTTGTATACTTATTGGAGTGCCCTTGTGGCCTCCAATGTGTAGGTAAGACAATAAGACCACTTAGGATACGCATCCTAGCACATGTAGGAAATATTAAAAGGAAGTTACTAACACATAGCGTGCCCAAACATTTCTTACAAGCACACAATGGTAATCCTGCAGGTCTCACATATAGAGCTATTGAATGTGTGGACCCCCAATGGAGAGGAGGGGATAGGGATAAGAGATTAATTCAGCGTGAGAGCTATTGGATCTTCAAATTAAAAACTTTAGAACCTGATGGTCAACATCGATATTGATATTGCTGCTTTTTTATAGGAACATGTTTTTTATTAAATGTTTTTATATAATGTCATTTTCTGGCTATTTCATTTGTAGAATTATGTCCACTGTATATAGTTATATATGATATTATGTCACCACGCCCCTTGTCCATACTGCCACCCCCCCCCCCTTTTTTTTTTCCCCCTAGTTTAACGTTTAACTGTTGCTGGCCTTTAACTCCTCTAGCCTTTTAATGACCATTTTTTCATGCAGTGAATTTCCTTATTACTCTCTTTTGAGTGATCTTGTATTATGTGTTTTATTAAAATTATTATTATGTGTGCATAATTATGACGTATGTAAGCTCTGACCTTTGGAGCATGATAGGTTTTAAACTTCCCCTTCAAGTTGGCACTTAAGCCTATGCTGTGGGAATTAACCCTTAAAATGTCTTTGAATCCTGCCAGTTCTTTAAAGGTTTTTAATGCTTTTTATTGCTGCCCGTTCCCCAGAGTTTAAGGGAACACATATCTGTTTTTAAACCCATTAAAATGGTTGTTAGTGTTTATGTTGCCCACGGACATTAGTCCCGCCCCTCTGAAGGATGATAGGTGCAGAATTGAGCAATCCATACCACCATTGGTGGAAATGATGCAGGCAGATGATTGGAAGGATGACGTCACACTTGACTCCCGATTGGCTGTGCCTCTGTATATCAAGCAGGCCAGCCACTAACAGGCCCCACAGACTCCTGAGGAAGCTGTTAGCGAAACGCAGAAGTTTACTTGCGTGAGTCTCTGGTTCCTGTTTTATAGCAGCTTGCTTTGCCCGCAGTGTGACGCGGTCACGTGGTGCCGAATACTGGTGGAGGGAATCTAACCCGGAAGTCCTGCGGAGGCTGACAGTGGAGGAAGCGCCGGCGCAGCCTGACTCCCTGCAGCAGTCACTACGCATACAGGTTACATCTCCCACAACGGACGCAGACTCAGCTCTATTTCCATTGCCTGATTTCTGGGGCTTGTCTGTAGGTTCCCACTGCATCCGTGCGCCTCCTGATGTCATTTCACTAAACCCTTTATTTATCATTTCCCACATTTGTGTGGCCATTCTTGATTCCAACCACTGTGTCATGTGTATACCGGATCATATTCCAGCCTCTCACCCCATAGGACTATAGCAGTGGCTGTCTGTCTATACTTTGTTTCTATCCACTGTGCATGTCCCCATTCCCAGTTGGAATATTTCTTTACCCCACAGGATTGCACTATCATTTGTGTTATTGTTTTTTCTCCTCATATGTTCATCCTGGTGTCTGCGCTCCCTGACTTCTGGACATTGTCCCCTCCTGTACACACATACACACCTTGTCCCCTCCTGCCATTGCACAGACACACACACACAGTAACACACAGCCTGTCCCCTCCTGTACTGCACACACACACACACACACACACACACACACACACACACACACACACACACACACACACACACACACACACACACACACAGTAACACACACACTGTCCCCTCCTGTACTGCACACACACACACACACACACACACACACACAGGGACACGCAGCCTGTCCCCTCCTGTACTGCACACACACACACACACACACACACACACACACACACACACACTGTCCCCTCCTGTACTGCACACACACACACACACACACACACACACACACACACACACACACACCACACACACAGGGACACGCAGCCTGTCCCCTCCTGTACTGCACACACACACACACACACACACACACAGTCCCCTCCTGTACTGCACACACACACACACACACACACAGGGACACGCAGCCTGTCCCCTCCTGTAACACACACAGGGACACGCAGCCTGTCCCCTCCTGTACTGCACACACACACACACACTGTCCCCTCCTGTACTGCACACACACACACACACACACTGTCCCCTCCTGTACTGCACACACACACACACACACACAGGGACACGCAGCCTGTCCCCTCCTGTAACACACACACACAGGGACACGCAGCCTGTCCCCTCCTGTACTGCACACACACACACACACACACACACACACACACACACACACACACACACACACACTGTCCCCTCCTGTACTGCACACACACACACTGTCCCCTCCTGTACTGCACACA
Organism: Ascaphus truei; assembly: GCF_040206685.1. Taxonomy (NCBI): domain Eukaryota; kingdom Metazoa; phylum Chordata; class Amphibia; order Anura; family Ascaphidae; genus Ascaphus; species Ascaphus truei. Next base: position 1,616 of record NW_027457278.1, on the reverse strand, counting down.
CACACACACACACACACACACAGGGACACGCAGCCTGTCCCCTCCTGTAACACACACACACAGGGACACGCAGCCTGTCCCCTCCTGTAACACACACACAGGGACACGCAGACCGTCCCCTCCTGTAACACACACACACACACACACGGACACACACGCACAGCCTGTCCCCTCCTGTAACACACACACACACACGTGAATAATCACCCAGGCGAGCAGCGTCTCTTCTCGGCCACGTGGTAGATGAGTCGGAGGGGCCGGGCCGAGCTGTGGATGCGGCTGTGCAGGTATCGGTACAGATCAAAGAGTCTCTGCCTCTCCTCCTCACTCAGGTACGGGCCCTCGGCCTCGGGGCTGCGGGGGCACAGCAAGAAGCCAGTCACCCAAAGTCACAGCACATAGCAACAAGGACACCACTACATTGGCTAGGCCGCCACAGCGACTAACCCCAGGCACTTTGTGGGTTGGGTTACCAGAAGGGTATCTTTGGATTATATCTTTATACCAAAGCCCTGCACTTCTCCACGGGATGACACCAATGGTATAAGCAGATCTTGCCCATATATCACCCCCTGATTCCGGTCCCCTCCAGTCACCGGTCTCCAGACCCTGATAAAAAAGCCCCAATCATTACCTCAAAAACATCCCCCTCCACTGGAGCTGCCACGTACCCTTCACGTACCCTGCCACGTACCCTGCCACGTACCCTGCCACGTACGCTTTACAGGCACACTAGTAACCTTTGGGACGGCGATTCCTTCCTACCAAACATGCACATGGCTGGCAGCCCCAGCCCCAAGCCGTGTGCATGTTATCTGGGTTACATGCTCTCCATGCGCACACACTAATAAGCGCCACCTCACAAACCGCCAACGCCCGCGCCTAACTCACCTGGTAAACTGCGGCAGCTGCCGGTAACTGTCGGGGATATCCAGCGGCTTATACACAAAATGCAGCAGCTCGGGAACGCCCACCAGGGAGGCGCTGTAAGAGCAGCACTGCAGGGCCCCCGCCAGCGCCTGCAGGGAGTTCTGGGCCTCCATGGCCTCCTGGATCTTCTGCTTGCAGCCAGACACGGCATAGAAGGACTCCTTGTCGGTGGAGAGCAGCACCAGGCACACGGTGCACAGCGGGTCCAGGTAGGAGATGTAGGCGTAGAAATAACCGTCTGGGTTGAAGCGGGGGAGGCAGATAGGGGTCCAGATCTCGCCCGCCTGGAACGCAGACGATGCACCAATCAGGTTGAGCAGGAGGTGGAGGTCGGCAGGGTCCAGGCGGCAATCTTCGATGACTGCCCGCTCCTGCACCACCGTCACCAGCTGCCGCTCGGCCACCAGGATGGAAAATACCAGGTTGGGGGTGATGGCCTTGGTAAGAATGGAGCTGAGTGAGTCCCGCAGCGGGCTGGACAGGGGCAGGCAGCGCACGGCCCCCAGCAGGACGCCCGGGTCTGTCTCCAGCAGGTCCAGCAGGCTGTCCAAGATCTTCTCCGAGCCGGCCAGCAGGCGGCGCAGGTCGTAGTTCTTCTTGCGCTCGAAGATCCGGGCGACGCTGGCCTGCGTCAGCATGCTGATAATCTGGGAGTTGACGTATTGCAGCTCTCGCCTCAGCTGCTC